>NW_027439308.1:0-174000 GCF_964188355.1 Buteo buteo
AGTGCTATTGTGCCTGTGCATAGGGTGCACGGGGACAGTGAAGAGCAGCAAGAGCTTTCAGGGCTGGCACCTTCCTTGTGGGACAAGGAGCCGGACGTTTGCCTTTTCGGAAAGAGGCTCTGCTGAGAACGAACACCGTGAGGTGTACCGTTCCTGGGCAAGCACAGATCCCCAGTGCTGTTGTGCCTGTGGATAGGGTGCCCGGGGACAGTGAAGAGCAGCAAGAGCTTTCAGGGCTGGCACCTTCCTTGTGGGACAAGGAGCCGGACGTTTGCCTTTTCGGTAAGAGGCTCTGCTGAGAACGAACACCGTGAGGTGTACCGTTCCTGTCTAAGCACAGATCCCCAGTGCTGTTGTGCCTGTGCATAGGGTGCACGGGGACAGTGAAGAGCAGCAAGAGCTTTCAGGGCTGGCACCTTCCTTGTGGGACAAGGAGCCGGACGTTTGCGTTTTCGGAAGGAGCGTCTGCCGAGTACAAGCGCCGTGAGATGTGCAGCCTGTGGGCAAGCACAGATCCCCAGTGCTGTTGTGCCTGTGCATAGGGTGCACGGGGACAGTGAAGAGCAGCAAGAGCTTTCAGGGCTGGCACCTTCCTTGTGGGACAAGGAGCCGGACGTTTGCCTTTTCGAAAGGAGCGTCTGCCGAGTACAACCGCCGTAGATGTGCAGCCTGTGGGCAAGCACAGATCCCCAGTGCTGTTGTGCCTGTGGATAGGCTGCACGGGGACAGTGAAGAGCAGCAAGACTTTTCAGGGCTGGCACCTTCCTTGTGGGACAAGGAGCCGGACGTTTGCCTTTTCGGTAAGAGGCTCTGCTGAGAACGAACACCGTGAGGTGTACCGTTCCTGTCTAAGTACAGATTCCCAAAGCTGTTGTGCCTGTGGATAGGGTGCACGGGGACAGTGAAGAGCAGCAAGAGCTTTCAGGGCTGGCACCTTCCTTGTGGGAGAAGGAGCCGGACGTTTGCCTTTTCGGAAAATTGCAATGCCGAGAACGAATACCATGAGGTGTACCGTTCCTGGGCAAGCACAGATCCCCAGTGCTGTTGTGCCTGTGGATAGGGTGCACGGAGACAGTGAAAAGCAGCAAGAGCTTTCAGGGCTGGCACCTTCCTTGTGGGACAAGGAGCCGGATGTTTGCCTTTTCGGAAAGATGTTCTGCTGAGAACGAACACCGTGAGGTGTACCGTTCCTGTCTAAGTACAGATCCCCAGTGCTGTTGTGCCTGTGCATAGGCTGCACGGGGACAGTGAAGAGCAGCAAGAGCTTTCAGGGCTGGCACCTTCCTTTTGGGAGAAGGAGCCGGACGTTTGCCTTTTCGGAAGGAGCGTCTGCCGAGTACAAGCGCCGTGAGATGTGCAGCCTGTGGGCAAGCACAGATCCCCAGTGCTGTTGTGCCTGTGGATAGGGTGCCCGGGGACAGTGAAGAGCAGCAAGAGCTTTCAGGGCTGGCACCTTCCTTGTGGGACAAGGAGCCGGACGTTTGCCTTTTCGGTAAGAGGCTCTGCTGAAAACGAACACCGTGAGGTGTACCGTTCCTGGGCAAGCACAGATCCCCAGTGCTGTTGTGCCTGTGCATAGGCTGCACGGGAACAGTGAAGAGCAGCAAGAGCTTTCAGGGCTGGCACCTTCCTTGTGGGACAAGGAGCCGGACGTTTGCCTTTTCGGAAGGAGCATCTGCCGAGTACAAGCGCCGTGACATGTGCAGCCTGTGGGCAAGCACAGATCCCCAGTGCTGTTGTGCCTGTGCATAGGCTGCACGGGGACAGTGAAGAGCAGCAAGAGCTTTCAGGGCTGGCACCTTCCTTGTGGGACAAGGAGCCGGACGTTTGCCTTTTCGGAAAGAGGCTCTGCTGAGAACGAACACCGTGAGTGTACCGTTCCTGGGCAAGTACAGATCCCCAGTGCTGTTTTGCCTGTGGATAGGGTGCACGGGGACAGTGAAGAGCAGCAAGAGCTTTCAGGGCTGGCACCTTCCTTGTGGGACAAGGAGCCGGACGTTTGCCTTTTCGGAAGGAGCGTCTGCCGAGTACAAGCGCCGTGAGATGTGCAGCCTGTGGGCAAGCACAGATCCCCAGTGCTGTTGTGCCTGTGCATAGGGTGCACGGGGACAGTGAAGAGCAGCAAGAGCTTTCAGGGCTGGCACCTTCCTTGTGGGACAAGGAGCCGGACGTTTGCCTTTTCGGAAAGAGGCTCTGCTGAGAACGAACACCGTGAGGTCTACCGTTCCTGTCTAAGTACAGATTCCCAAAGCTGTTGTGCCTGTGGATAGGGTGCACGGGGACAGTGAAGAGCAGCAAGAGCTTTCAGGGCTGGCACCTTCCTTGTGGGACAAGGAGCCGGACGTTTGCCTTTTCGAAAGGAGCGTCTGCCGAGTACAAGCGCCGTGAGATGTGCAGCCTGTGGGCAAGCACAGATCCCCAGTGCTGTTGTGCCTGTGCATAGGGTGCACGGGGACAGTGAAGAGCAGCAAGAGCTTTCAGGGCTGGCACCTTCCTTGTGGGACAAGGAGCCGGACGTTTGCCTTTTCGAAAGGAGCGTCTGCCGAGTACAACCGCCGTAGATGTGCAGCCTGTGGGCAAGCACAGATCCCCAGTGCTGTTGTGCCTGTGCATAGGCTGCACGGGGACAGTGAAGAGCAGCAAGAGCTTTCAGGGCTGGCACCTTCCTTGTGGGACAAGGAGCCGGACGTTTGCCTTTTCGGTAAGAGGCTCTGCTGAGAACGAACACCGTGAGGTGTACCGTTCCTGTCTAAGTACAGATTCCCAAAGCTGTTGTGCCTGTGGATAGGGTGCACGGGGACAGTGAAGAGCAGCAAGAGCTTTCAGGGCTGGCACCTTCCTTGTGGGACAAGGAGCCGGACGTTTGCCTTTTCGGAAAATTGCAATGCCGAGAACGAATACCGTGAGGTGTACCGTTCCTGGGCAAGCACAGATCCCCAGTGCTGTTGTGCCTGTGGATAGGGTGCACGGAGACAGTGAAAAGCAGCAAGAGCTTTCAGGGCTGGCACCTTCCTTGTGGGACAAGGAGCCGGATGTTTGCCTTTTCGGAAAGATGTTCTGCTGAGAACGAACACCGTGAGGTGTACCGTTCCTGTCTAAGTACAGATCCCCAGTGCTGTTGTGCCTGTGCATAGGCTGCACGGGGACAGTGAAGAGCAGCAAGAGCTTTCAGGGCTGGCACCTTCCTTGTGGGACAAGGAGCCGGACGTTTGCCTTTTCGGAAAGAGGTTCTGCTGAGAACGAACACCGTGAGGTCTACCGTTCCTGTCTAAGTACAGATTCCCAAAGCTGTTGTGCCTGTGGATAGGGTGCCCGGGGACAGTGAAGAGCAGCAAGAGCTTTCAGGGCTGGCACCTTCCTTGTGGGACAAGGAGCCGGACGTTTGCCTTTTCGGAAGGAGCGTCTGCCGAGTACAAGCGCCGTGAGATGTGCAGCCTGTGGGCAAGCACAGATCCCCAGTGCTGTTGTGCCTGTGCATAGGCTGCACGGGGTCAGTGAAGAGCAGCAAGAGCTTTCAGGGCTGGCACCTTCCTTGTGGGACAAGGAGCCGGACGTTTGCCTTTTCGGTAAGAGGCTCTGCTGAGAACGAACACCGTGAGGTGTACCGTTCCTGGGCAAGCACAGATCCCCAGTGCTGTTGTGCCTGTGCATAGGGTGCCCGGGGACAGTGAAGAGCAGCAAGAGCTTTCAGGGCTGGCACCTTCCTTGTGGGACAAGGAGCCGGACGTTTGCCTTTTCGAAAGGAGCGTCTGCCGAGTACAAGCGCCGTGAGATGTGCAGCCTGTGGGCAAGCACAGATCCCCAGTGCTGTTGTGCCTGTGCATAGGCTGCACGGGGACAGTGAAGAGCAGCAAGAGCTTTCAGGGCTGGCACCTTCCTTGTGGGACAAGGAGCCGGATGTTTGCCTTTTCGGTAAGAGGTTCTGCTGAGAATGAACACCGTGAGGTGTACCGTGCCTGTGGGCAAGTACAGATCCCCAGTGCTGTTGTGCCTGTGCATAGGGTGCACGGGGACAGTGAAGAGCAGCAAGAGCTTTCAGGGCTGGCACCTTCCTTGTGGGACAAGGAGCCGGACGTTTGCCTTTTCGGTAAGAGGCTCTGCTGAGAACGAACACCGTGAGGTGTACCGTTCCTGGGCAAGCACAGATCCCCAGTGCTGTTGTGCCTGTGCATAGGGTGCACGGGGACAGTGAAGAGCAGCAAGAGCTTTCAGGGCTGGCACCTTCCTTGTGGGACAAGGAGCCGGACGTTTGCCTTTTCGGAAGGAGCGTCTGCCGAGTACAAGCGCCGTGAGATGTGCAGCCTGTGGGCAAGCACAGATCCCCAGTGCTGTTGTGCCTGTGCATAGGGTGCACGGGGACAGTGAAGAGCAGCAAGAGCTTTCAGGGCTGGCACCTTCCTTGTGGGACAAGGAGCCGGACGTTTGCCTTTTCGGAAAGAGGCTCTGCTGAGAACGAACACCGTGAGGTGTACCGTTCCTGTCTAAGTACAGATTCCCAAAGCTGTTGTGCCTGTGGATAGGGTGCCCGGGGACAGTGAAGAGCAGCAAGAGCTTTCAGGGCTGGCACCTTCCTTGTGGGACAAGGAGCCGGACGTTTGCCTTTTCGGAAGGAGCGTCTGCCGAGTACAAGCGCCGTGAGATGTGCAGCCTGTGGGCAAGCACAGATCCCCAGTGCTGTTGTGCCTGTGCATAGGCTGCACGGGGTCAGTGAAGAGCAGCAAGAGCTTTCAGGGCTGGCACCTTCCTTGTGGGACAAGGAGCCGGACGTTTGCCTTTTCGGTAAGAGGCTCTGCTGAGAACGAACACCGTGAGGTGTACCGTTCCTGGGCAAGTACAGATTCCCAAAGCTGTTGTGCCTGTGGATAGGGTGCACGGGGACAGTGAAGAGCAGCAAGATCTTTCAGGGCTGGCACCTTCCTTGTGGGACAAGGAGCCGGACGTTTGCCTTTTCGGTAAGAGGCTCTGCTGAGAACGAACACCGTGAGGTGTACCGTTCCTGGGCAAGCACAGATCCCCAGTGCTGTTGTGCCTGTGGATAGGGTGCACGGGGACAGTGAAGAGCAGCAAGAGCTTTCAGGGCTGGCACCTTCCTTGTGGGACAAGGAGCCGGACGTTTGCCTTTTCGGAAAGAGGCTCTGCTGAGAACGAACACCGTGAGGTGTACCGTTCCTGTCTAAGCACAGCTCCCCAGTGCTGTTGTGCCTGTGGATAGGGTGCACGGGGACAGTGAAGAGCAGCAAGAGCTTTCAGGGCTGGCACCTTCCTTGTGGGACAAGGAGCCGGACGTTTGCCTTTTCGGAAAGAGGCTCTGCTGAGAACGAACACCGTGAGGTGTACCGTTCCTGGGCAAGTACAGATCCCCAGTGCTGTTTTGCCTGTGGATAGGGTGCACGGGGACAGTGAAGAGCAGCAAGAGCTTTCAGGGCTGGCACCTTCCTTGTGGGACAAGGAGCCGGACGTTTGCCTTTTCGGAAGGAGCGTCTGCCGAGTACAAGCGCCGTGAGATGTGCAGCCTGTGGGCAAGCACAGATCCCCAGTGCTGTTGTGCCTGTGCATAGGGTGCACGGGGACAGTGAAGAGCAGCAAGAGCTTTCAGGGCTGGCACCTTCCTTGTGGGACAAGGAGCCGGACGTTTGCCTTTTCGGAAAGAGGCTCTGCTGAGAACGAACACCGTGAGGTCTACCGTTCCTGTCTAAGTACAGATTCCCAAAGCTGTTGTGCCTGTGGATAGGGTGCACGGGGACAGTGAAGAGCAGCAAGAGCTTTCAGGGCTGGCACCTTCCTTGTGGGACAAGGAGCCGGACGTTTGCCTTTTCGAAAGGAGCGTCTGCCGAGTACAAGCGCCGTGAGATGTGCAGCCTGTGGGCAAGCACAGATCCCCAGTGCTGTTGTGCCTGTGCATAGGGTGCACGGGGACAGTGAAGAGCAGCAAGAGCTTTCAGGGCTGGCACCTTCCTTGTGGGACAAGGAGCCGGACGTTTGCCTTTTCGAAAGGAGCGTCTGCCGAGTACAACCGCCGTAGATGTGCAGCCTGTGGGCAAGCACAGATCCCCAGTGCTGTTGTGCCTGTGCATAGGCTGCACGGGGACAGTGAAGAGCAGCAAGAGCTTTCAGGGCTGGCACCTTCCTTGTGGGACAAGGAGCCGGACGTTTGCCTTTTCGGTAAGAGGCTCTGCTGAGAACGAACACCGTGAGGTGTACCGTTCCTGTCTAAGTACAGATTCCCAAAGCTGTTGTGCCTGTGGATAGGGTGCACGGGGACAGTGAAGAGCAGCAAGAGCTTTCAGGGCTGGCACCTTCCTTGTGGGACAAGGAGCCGGACGTTTGCCTTTTCGGAAAATTGCAATGCCGAGAACGAATACCGTGAGGTGTACCGTTCCTGGGCAAGCACAGATCCCCAGTGCTGTTGTGCCTGTGGATAGGGTGCACGGAGACAGTGAAAAGCAGCAAGAGCTTTCAGGGCTGGCACCTTCCTTGTGGGACAAGGAGCCGGATGTTTGCCTTTTCGGAAAGATGTTCTGCTGAGAACGAACACCGTGAGGTGTACCGTTCCTGTCTAAGTACAGATCCCCAGTGCTGTTGTGCCTGTGCATAGGCTGCACGGGGACAGTGAAGAGCAGCAAGAGCTTTCAGGGCTGGCACCTTCCTTGTGGGACAAGGAGCCGGACGTTTGCCTTTTCGGAAAGAGGTTCTGCTGAGAACGAACACCGTGAGGTCTACCGTTCCTGTCTAAGTACAGATTCCCAAAGCTGTTGTGCCTGTGGATAGGGTGCCCGGGGACAGTGAAGAGCAGCAAGAGCTTTCAGGGCTGGCACCTTCCTTGTGGGACAAGGAGCCGGACGTTTGCCTTTTCGGAAGGAGCGTCTGCCGAGTACAAGCGCCGTGAGATGTGCAGCCTGTGGGCAAGCACAGATCCCCAGTGCTGTTGTGCCTGTGCATAGGCTGCACGGGGTCAGTGAAGAGCAGCAAGAGCTTTCAGGGCTGGCACCTTCCTTGTGGGACAAGGAGCCGGACGTTTGCCTTTTCGGTAAGAGGCTCTGCTGAGAACGAACACCGTGAGGTGTACCGTTCCTGGGCAAGCACAGATCCCCAGTGCTGTTGTGCCTGTGGATAGGGTGCCCGGGGACAGTGAAGAGCAGCAAGAGCTTTCAGGGCTGGCACCTTCCTTGTGGGACAAGGAGCCGGACGTTTGCCTTTTCGAAAGGAGCGTCTGCCGAGTACAAGCGCCGTGAGATGTGCAGCCTGTGGGCAAGCACAGATCCCCAGTGCTGTTGTGCCTGTGCATAGGCTGCACGGGGACAGTGAAGAGCAGCAAGAGCTTTCAGGGCTGGCACCTTCCTTGTGGGACAAGGAGCCGGATGTTTGCCTTTTCGGTAAGAGGTTCTGCTGAGAATGAACACCGTGAGGTGTACCGTGCCTGTGGGCAAGTACAGATCCCCAGTGCTGTTTTGCCTGTGGATAGGGTGCACGGGGACAGTGAAGAGCAGCAAGAGCTTTCAGGGCTGGCACCTTCCTTGTGGGACAAGGAGCCGGACGTTTGCCTTTTCGGTAAGAGGCTCTGCTGAGAACGAACACCGTGAGGTGTACCGTTCCTGGGCAAGCACAGATCCCCAGTGCTGTTGTGCCTGTGCATAGGCTGCACGGGGACAGTGAAGAGCAGCAAGAGCTTTCAGGGCTGGCACCTTCCTTGTGGGACAAGGAGCCGGACGTTTGCCTTTTCGGAAGGAGCGTCTGCCGAGTACAAGCGCCGTGAGATGTGCAGCCTGTGGGCAAGCACAGAACCCCAGTGCTGTTGTGCCTGTGCATAGGCTGCACGGGGTCAGTGAAGAGCAGCAAGAGCTTTCAGGGCTGGCACCTTCCTTGTGGGACAAGGAGCCGGACGTTTGCCTTTTCGGTAAGAGGCTCTGCTGAGAACGAACACCGTGAGGTGTACCGTTCCTGGGCAAGTACAGATTCCCAAAGCTGTTGTGCCTGTGGATAGGGTGCACGGGGACAGTGAAGAGCAGCAAGATCTTTCAGGGCTGGCACCTTCCTTGTGGGACAAGGAGCCGGACGTTTGCCTTTTCGGTAAGAGGCTCTGCTGAGAACGAACACCGTGAGGTGTACCGTTCCTGGGCAAGCACAGATCCCCAGTGCTGTTGTGCCTGTGGATAGGGTGCACGGGGACAGTGAAGAGCAGCAAGAGCTTTCAGGGCTGGCACCTTCCTTGTGGGACAAGGAGCCGGACGTTTGCCTTTTCGGTAAGAGGCTCTGCTGAGAACGAACACCGTGAGGTGTACCGTTCCTGGGCAAGCACAGATCCCCAGTGATGTTGTGCCTGTGCATAGGCTGCACGGGAACAGTGAAGAGCAGCAAGAGCTTTCAGGGCTGGCACCTTCCTTGTGGGACAAGGAGCCGGACGTTTGCCTTTTCGGAAGGAGCGTCTGCCGAGTACAAGCGCCGTGAGATGTGCAGCCTGTGGGCAAGCACAGATCCCCAGTGCTGTTGTGCCTGTGCATAGGGTGCACGGGGACAGTGAAGAGCAGCAAGAGCTTTCAGGGCTGGCACCTTCCTTGTGGGACAAGGAGCCGGACGTTTGCCTTTTCGGAAAGAGGCTCTGCTGAGAACGAACACCGTGAGGTGTACCGTTCCTGTCTAAGTACAGACTCCCAAAGCTATTGTGCCTGTGGATAGGGTGCACGGGGACAGTGAAGAGCAGCAAGACCTTTCAGGGCTGGCACCTTCCTTGTGGGACAAGGAGCCAGACGTTTGCCTTTTCGGAAGGAGCGTCTGCCGAGTACAAGCGCCGTGAGATGTGCAGCCTGTGGGCAAGCACAGATCCCCAGTGCTGTTGTGCCTGTGCATAGGGTGCACGGGGACAGTGAAGAGCAGCAAGAGCTTTCAGGGCTGGCACCTTCCTTGTGGGACAAGGAGCCGGACGTTTGCCTTTTCGGAAAGAGGCTCTGCTGAGAACGAACACCGTAAGGTGTACCGTTCCTGGGCAAGCACAGATCCCCAGTGCTGTTGTGCCTGTGGATAGGGTGCACGGGGACAGTGAAGAGCAGCAAGAGCTTTCAGGGCTGGCACCTTCCTTGTGGGACAAGGAGCCGGACGTTTGCCTTTTCGGTAAGAGGCTCTGCTGAGAACGAACACCGTGAGGTGTACCGTTCCTGTCTAAGCACAGATCCCCAGTGCTGTTGTGCCTGTGGATAGGGTGCCCGGGGACAGTGAAGAGCAGCAAGAGCTTTCAGGGCTGGCACCTTCCTTGTGGGACAAGGAGCCGGACGTTTGCCTTTTCGGAAGGAGCGTCTGCCGAGTACAAGCGCCGTGAGATGTGCAGCCTGTGGGCAAGCACAGATCCCCAGTGCTGTTGTGCCTGTGCATAGGCTGCACGGGGACAGTGAAGAGCAGCAAGAGCTTTCAGGGCTGGCACCTTCCTTGTGGGACAAGGAGCCGGATGTTTGCCTTTTCGGTAAGAGGTTCTGCTGAGAACGAACACCGTGAGGTGTACCGTTCCTGGGCAAGTACAGATCCCCAGTGCTGTTTTGCCTGTGGATAGGGTGCCCGGGGACAGTGAAGAGCAGCAAGAGCTTTCAGGGCTGGCACCTTCCTTGTGGGACAAGGAGCCGGACGTTTGCCTTTTCGGTAAGAGGCTCTGCTGAGAACGAACACCGTGAGGTGTACCGTTCCTGGGCAAGCACAGATCCCCAGTGCTGTTGTGCCTGTGCATAGGCTGCACGGGGACAGTGAAGAGCAGCAAGAGCTTTCAGGGCTGGCACCTTCCTTGTGGGACAAGGAGCCGGATGTTTGCCTTTTCGGAAGGAGCGTCTGCCGAGTACAAGCGCCGTGAGATGTGCAGCCTGTGGACAAGCACAGATCCCCAGTGCTGTTGTGCCTGTGCATAGGCTGCACGGGGTCAGTGAAGAGCAGCAAGAGCTTTCAGGGCTGGCACCTTCCTTGTGGGACAAGGAGCCGGACGTTTGCCTTTTCGGTAAGAGGCTCTGCTGAGAACGAACACCGTGAGGTGTACCGTTCCTGTCTAAGTACAGATCCCCAGTGCTGTTTTGCCTGTGGATAGGGTGCACGGGGACAGTGAAGAGCAGCAAGATGTTTCAGGGCTGGCACCTTCCTTGTGGGACAAGGAGCCGGACGTTTGCCTTTTCGGTAAGAGGCTCTGCTGAGAACGAACACCGTGAGGTCTACCGTTCCTGGGCAAGCACAGATCCCCAGTGCTGTTGTGCCTGTGGATAGGCTGCACGGGAACAGTGAAGAGCAGCAAGAGCTTTCAGGGCTGGCACCTTCCTTGTGGGACAAGGAGCCGGACGTTTGCCTTTTCGGAAGGAGCGTCTGCCGAGTACAAGCGCCGTGAGATGTGCAGCCTGTGGGCAAGCACAGATCCCCAGTGCTGTTGTGCCTGTGCATAGGGTGCACGGGGACAGTGAAGAGCAGCAAGAGCTTTCAGGGCTGGCACCTTCCTTGTGGGACAAGGAGCCGGATGTTTGCCTTTTCGGTAAGAGGTTCTGCTGAGAACGAACACCATGAGGTGTACCGTTCCTGGGCAAGTACAGATCCCCAGTGCTGTTTTGCCTGTGGATAGGGTGCACGGGGACAGTGAAGAGCAGCAAGAGCTTTCAGGGCTGGCACCTTCCTTGTGGGACAAGGAGCCGGACGTTTGCCTTTTCGGTAAGAGGCTCTGCTGAGAACGAACACCGTGAGGTGTACCGTTCCTGGGCAAGCACAGATCCCCAGTGCTGTTGTGCCTGTGCATAGGGTGCACGGGGACAGTGAAGAGCAGCAAGAGCTTTCAGGGCTGGCACCTTCCTTGTGGGACAAGGAGCCGGACGTTTGCCTTTTCGAAAGGAGCGTCTGCCGAGTACAACCGCCGTAGATGTGCAGCCTGTGGGCAAGCACAGATCCCCAGTGCTGTTGTGCCTGTGCATAGGGTGCACGGGGACAGTGAAGAGCAGCAAGAGCTTTCAGGGCTGGCACCTTCCTTGTGGGACAAGGAGCCGGACGTTTGCCTTTTCGGTAAGAGGCTCTGCTGAGAACGAACACCGTGAGGTGTACCGTTCCTGGGCAAGCACAGATCCCCAGTGCTGTTGTGCCTGTGGATAGGGTGCACGGGGACAGTGAAAAGCAGCAAGATCTTTCAGGGCTGGCACCTTCCTTGTGGGACAAGGAGCCGGACGTTTGCCTTTTCGGAAAGAGGCTCTGCTGAGAACGAACACCGTGAGGTGTACCGTTCCTGTCTAAGTACAGATTCCCAAAGCTGTTGTGCCTGTGGATAGGGTGCCCGGGGACAGTGAAGAGCAGCAAGAGCTTTCAGGGCTGGCACCTTCCTTGTGGGACAAGGAGCCGGACGTTTGCCTTTTCGAAAGGAGCGTCTGCCGAGTACAAGCGCCGTGAGATGTGCAGCCTGTGGGCAAGCACAGATCCCCAGTGCTGTTGTGCCTGTGCATAGGGTGCACGGGGACAGTGAAGAGCAGCAAGAGCTTTCAGGGCTGGCACCTTCCTTGTGGGACAAGGAGCCGGACGTTTGCCTTTTCGAAAGGAGCGTCTGCCGAGTACAACCGCCGTAGATGTGCAGCCTGTGGGCAAGCACAGATCCCCAGTGCTGTTGTGCCTGTGCATAGGCTGCACGGGGACAGTGAAGAGCAGCAAGAGCTTTCAGGGCTGGCACCTTCCTTGTGGGACAAGGAGCCGGACGTTTGCCTTTTCGGTAAGAGGCTCTGCTGAGAACGAACACCGTGAGGTGTACCGTTCCTGTCTAAGTACAGATTCCCAAAGCTGTTGTGCCTGTGGATAGGGTGCACGGGGACAGTGAAGAGCAGCAAGAGCTTTCAGGGCTGGCACCTTCCTTGTGGGACAAGGAGCCGGACGTTTGCCTTTTCGGTAAGAGGCTCTGCTGAGAACGAACACCGTGAGGTCTACCGTTCCTGGGCAAGCACAGATCCCCAGTGCTGTTGTGCCTGTGCATAGGCTGCACGGGAACAGTGAAGAGCAGCAAGAGCTTTCAGGGCTGGCACCTTCCTTGTGGGACAAGGAGCCGGACGTTTGCCTTTTCGGAAGGAGCGTCTGCCGAATACAAGCGCCGTGAGATGTGCAGCCTGTGGGCAAGCACAGATCCCCAGTGCTGTTTTGCCTGTGGATAGGGTGCACGGGGACAGTGAAGAGCAGCAAGAGCTTTCAGGGCTGGCACCTTCCTTGTGGGACAAGGAGCCGGACGTTTGCCTTTTCGGTAAGAGGCTCTGCTGAGAACGAACACCGTGAGGTCTACCGTTCCTGGGCAAGCACAGATCCCCAGTGCTGTTGTGCCTGTGCATAGGCTGCACGGGAACAGTGAAGAGCAGCAAGAGCTTTCAGGGCTGGCACCTTCCTTGTGGGACAAGGAGCCGGACGTTTGCCTTTTCGGAAAGAGGCTCTGCTGAGAACGAACACCGTGAGGTGTACCGTTCCTGTCTAAGTACAGACTCCCAAAGCTATTGTGCCTGTGGATAGGGTGCACGGGGACAGTGAAGAGCAGCAAGACCTTTCAGGGCTGGCACCTTCCTTGTGGGACAAGGAGCCAGACGTTTGCCTTTTCGGAAGGAGCGTCTGCCGAGTACAAGCGCCGTGAGATGTGCAGCCTGTGGGCAAGCACAGATCCCCAGTGCTGTTGTGCCTGTGCATAGGGTGCACGGGGACAGTGAAGAGCAGCAAGAGCTTTCAGGGCTGGCACCTTCCTTGTGGGACAAGGAGCCGGACGTTTGCCTTTTCGGAAAGAGGCTCTGCTGAGAACGAACACCGTAAGGTGTACCGTTCCTGGGCAAGCACAGATCCCCAGTGCTGTTGTGCCTGTGGATAGGGTGCACGGGGACAGTGAAGAGCAGCAAGAGCTTTCAGGGCTGGCACCTTCCTTGTGGGACAAGGAGCCGGACGTTTGCCTTTTCGGTAAGAGGCTCTGCTGAGAACGAACACCGTGAGGTGTACCGTTCCTGTCTAAGCACAGATCCCCAGTGCTGTTGTGCCTGTGGATAGGGTGCCCGGGGACAGTGAAGAGCAGCAAGAGCTTTCAGGGCTGGCACCTTCCTTGTGGGACAAGGAGCCGGACGTTTGCCTTTTCGGAAGGAGCGTCTGCCGAGTACAAGCGCCGTGAGATGTGCAGCCTGTGGGCAAGCACAGATCCCCAGTGCTGTTGTGCCTGTGCATAGGCTGCACGGGGACAGTGAAGAGCAGCAAGAGCTTTCAGGGCTGGCACCTTCCTTGTGGGACAAGGAGCCGGATGTTTGCCTTTTCGGTAAGAGGTTCTGCTGAGAACGAACACCGTGAGGTGTACCGTTCCTGGGCAAGTACAGATCCCCAGTGCTGTTTTGCCTGTGGATAGGGTGCCCGGGGACAGTGAAGAGCAGCAAGAGCTTTCAGGGCTGGCACCTTCCTTGTGGGACAAGGAGCCGGACGTTTGCCTTTTCGGTAAGAGGCTCTGCTGAGAACGAACACCGTGAGGTGTACCGTTCCTGGGCAAGCACAGATCCCCAGTGCTGTTGTGCCTGTGCATAGGCTGCACGGGGACAGTGAAGAGCAGCAAGAGCTTTCAGGGCTGGCACCTTCCTTGTGGGACAAGGAGCCGGATGTTTGCCTTTTCGGAAGGAGCGTCTGCCGAGTACAAGCGCCGTGAGATGTGCAGCCTGTGGACAAGCACAGATCCCCAGTGCTGTTGTGCCTGTGCATAGGCTGCACGGGGACAGTGAAGAGCAGCAAGAGCTTTCAGGGCTGGCACCTTCCTTGTGGGACAAGGAGCCGGACGTTTGCCTTTTCGGTAAGAGGCTCTGCTGAGAACGAACACCGTGAGGTGTACCGTTCCTGTCTAAGTACAGATCCCCAGTGCTGTTTTGCCTGTGGATAGGGTGCACGGGGACAGTGAAGAGCAGCAAGATGTTTCAGGGCTGGCACCTTCCTTGTGGGACAAGGAGCCGGACGTTTGCCTTTTCGGTAAGAGGCTCTGCTGAGAACGAACACCGTGAGGTCTACCGTTCCTGGGCAAGCACAGATCCCCAGTGCTGTTGTGCCTGTGGATAGGCTGCACGGGAACAGTGAAGAGCAGCAAGAGCTTTCAGGGCTGGCACCTTCCTTGTGGGACAAGGAGCCGGACGTTTGCCTTTTCGGAAGGAGCGTCTGCCGAGTACAAGCGCCGTGAGATGTGCAGCCTGTGGGCAAGCACAGATCCCCAGTGCTGTTGTGCCTGTGCATAGGGTGCACGGGGACAGTGAAGAGCAGCAAGAGCTTTCAGGGCTGGCACCTTCCTTGTGGGACAAGGAGCCGGATGTTTGCCTTTTCGGTAAGAGGTTCTGCTGAGAACGAACACCATGAGGTGTACCGTTCCTGGGCAAGTACAGATCCCCAGTGCTGTTTTGCCTGTGGATAGGGTGCACGGGGACAGTGAAGAGCAGCAAGAGCTTTCAGGGCTGGCACCTTCCTTGTGGGACAAGGAGCCGGACGTTTGCCTTTTCGGTAAGAGGCTCTGCTGAGAACGAACACCGTGAGGTGTACCGTTCCTGGGCAAGCACAGATCCCCAGTGCTGTTGTGCCTGTGCATAGGGTGCACGGGGACAGTGAAGAGCAGCAAGAGCTTTCAGGGCTGGCACCTTCCTTGTGGGACAAGGAGCCGGACGTTTGCCTTTTCGAAAGGAGCGTCTGCCGAGTACAACCGCCGTAGATGTGCAGCCTGTGGGCAAGCACAGATCCCCAGTGCTGTTGTGCCTGTGCATAGGGTGCACGGGGACAGTGAAGAGCAGCAAGAGCTTTCAGGGCTGGCACCTTCCTTGTGGGACAAGGAGCCGGACGTTTGCCTTTTCGGTAAGAGGCTCTGCTGAGAACGAACACCGTGAGGTGTACCGTTCCTGGGCAAGCACAGATCCCCAGTGCTGTTGTGCCTGTGGATAGGGTGCACGGGGACAGTGAAAAGCAGCAAGATCTTTCAGGGCTGGCACCTTCCTTGTGGGACAAGGAGCCGGACGTTTGCCTTTTCGGAAAGAGGCTCTGCTGAGAACGAACACCGTGAGGTGTACCGTTCCTGTCTAAGTACAGATTCCCAAAGCTGTTGTGCCTGTGGATAGGGTGCCCGGGGACAGTGAAGAGCAGCAAGAGCTTTCAGGGCTGGCACCTTCCTTGTGGGACAAGGAGCCGGACGTTTGCCTTTTCGAAAGGAGCGTCTGCCGAGTACAAGCGCCGTGAGATGTGCAGCCTGTGGGCAAGCACAGATCCCCAGTGCTGTTGTGCCTGTGCATAGGGTGCACGGGGACAGTGAAGAGCAGCAAGAGCTTTCAGGGCTGGCACCTTCCTTGTGGGACAAGGAGCCGGACGTTTGCCTTTTCGAAAGGAGCGTCTGCCGAGTACAACCGCCGTAGATGTGCAGCCTGTGGGCAAGCACAGATCCCCAGTGCTGTTGTGCCTGTGCATAGGCTGCACGGGGACAGTGAAGAGCAGCAAGAGCTTTCAGGGCTGGCACCTTCCTTGTGGGACAAGGAGCCGGACGTTTGCCTTTTCGGTAAGAGGCTCTGCTGAGAACGAACACCGTGAGGTGTACCGTTCCTGTCTAAGTACAGATTCCCAAAGCTGTTGTGCCTGTGGATAGGGTGCACGGGGACAGTGAAGAGCAGCAAGAGCTTTCAGGGCTGGCACCTTCCTTGTGGGACAAGGAGCCGGACGTTTGCCTTTTCGGTAAGAGGCTCTGCTGAGAACGAACACCGTGAGGTCTACCGTTCCTGGGCAAGCACAGATCCCCAGTGCTGTTGTGCCTGTGCATAGGCTGCACGGGAACAGTGAAGAGCAGCAAGAGCTTTCAGGGCTGGCACCTTCCTTGTGGGACAAGGAGCCGGACGTTTGCCTTTTCGAAAGGAGCGTCTGCCGAGTACAAGCGCCGTGAGATGTGCAGCCTGTGGGCAAGCACAGATCCCCAGTGCTGTTGTGCCTGTGCATAGGCTGAACGGGGACAGTGAAGAGCAGCAAGAGCTTTCAGGGCTGGCACCTTCCTTGTGGGACAAGGAGCCGGATGTTTGCCTTTTCGGTAAGAGGTTCTGCTGAGAATGAACACCGTGAGGTGTAAAGTGCCTGTGGGCAAGTACAGATCCCCAGTGCTGTTTTGCCTGTGGATAGGGTGCACGGGGACAGTGAAGAGCAGCAAGAGCTTTCAGGGCTGGCACCTTCCTTGTGGGACAAGGAGCCGGACGTTTGCCTTTTCGGTAAGAGGCTCTGCTGAGAACGAACACCGTGAGGTGTACCGTTCCTGGGCAAGCACAGATCCCCAGTGCTGTTGTGCCTGTGCATAGGCTGCACGGGGACAGTGAAGAGCAGCAAGAGCTTTCAGGGCTGGCACCTTCCTTGTGGGACAAGGAGCCGGACGTTTGCCTTTTCGGAAGGAGCGTCTGCCGAGTACAAGCGCCGTGAGATGTGCAGCCTGTGGGCAAGCACAGATCCCCAGTGCTGTTGTGCCTGTGCATAGGCTGCACGGGGTCAGTGAAGAGCAGCAAGAGCTTTCAGGGCTGGCACCTTCCTTGTGGGACAAGGAGCCGGACGTTTGCCTTTTCGGAAAGAGGCTCTGCTGAGAACGAACACCGTGAGGTGTACCGTTCCTGGGCAAGCACAGATCCCCAGTGCTGTTGTGCCTGTGGATAGGGTGCACGGGGACAGTGAAGAGCAGCAAGAGCTTTCAGGGCTGGCACCTTCCTTGTGGGACAAGGAGCCGGACGTTTGCCTTTTCGGTAAGAGGCTCTGCTGAGAACGAACACCGTGAGGTGTACCGTTCCTGTCTAAGCACAGATCCCCAGTGCTGTTGTGCCTGTGGATAGGGTGCCCGGGGACAGTGAAGAGCAGCAAGAGCTTTCAGGGCTGGCACCTTCCTTGTGGGACAAGGAGCCAGACGTTTGCCTTTTCGAAAGGAGCGTCTGCCGAGTACAACCGCCGTAGATGTGCAGCCTGTGGGCAAGCACAGATCCCCAGTGCTGTTGTGCCTGTGGATAGGGTGCCCGGGGACAGTGAAGAGCAGCAAGAGCTTTCAGGGCTGGCACCTTCCTTGTGGGACAAGGAGCCGGACGTTTGCCTTTTCGAAAGGAGCGTCTGCCGAGTACAAGCGCCGTGAGATGTGCAGCCTGTGGGCAAGCACAGATCCCCAGTGCTGTTGTGCCTGTGCATAGGCTGCACGGGGACAGTGAAGAGCAGCAAGAGCTTTCAGGGCTGGCACCTTCCTTGTGGGACAAGGAGCCGGATGTTTGCCTTTTCGGTAAGAGGTTCTGCTGAGAATGAACACCGTGAGGTGTACCGTGCCTGTGGGCAAGTACAGATCCCCAGTGCTGTTTTGCCTGTGGATAGGGTGCACGGGGACAGTGAAGAGCAGCAAGAGCTTTCAGGGCTGGCACCTTCCTTGTGGGACAAGGAGCCGGACGTTTGCCTTTTCGGTAAGAGGCTCTGCTGAGAACGAACACCGTGAGGTGTACCGTTCCTGGGCAAGCACAGATCCCCAGTGATGTTGTGCCTGTGCATAGGCTGCACGGGGACAGTGAAGAGCAGCAAGAGCTTTCAGGGCTGGCACCTTCCTTGTGGGACAAGGAGCCGGACGTTTGCCTTTTCGGAAGGAGCGTCTGCCGAGTACAAGCGCCGTGAGATGTGCAGCCTGTGGGCAAGCACAGATCCCCAGTGCTGTTGTGCCTGTGCATAGGCTGCACGGGGTCAGTGAAGAGCAGCAAGAGCTTTCAGGGCTGGCACCTTCCTTGTGGGACAAGGAGCCGGACGTTTGCCTTTTCGGTAAGAGGCTCTGCTGAGAACGAACACCGTGAGGTGTACCGTTCCTGGGCAAGTACAGATTCCCAAAGCTGTTGTGCCTGTGGATAGGGTGCACGGGGACAGTGAAGAGCAGCAAGATCTTTCAGGGCTGGCACCTTCCTTGTGGGACAAGGAGCCGGACGTTTGCCTTTTCGGTAAGAGGCTCTGCTGAGAACGAACACCGTGAGGTGTACCGTTCCTGGGCAAGCACAGATCCCCAGTGCTGTTGTGCCTGTGGATAGGGTGCACGGGGACAGTGAAGAGCAGCAAGAGCTTTCAGGGCTGGCACCTTCCTTGTGGGACAAGGATCCGGACGTTTGCCTTTTCGGTAAGAGGCTCTGCTGAGAACGAACACCGTGAGGTGTACCGTTCCTGGGCAAGCACAGATCCCCAGTGATGTTGTGCCTGTGCATAGGCTGCACGGGAACAGTGAAGAGCAGCAAGAGCTTTCAGGGCTGGCACCTTCCTTGTGGGACAAGGAGCCGGACGTTTGCCTTTTCGGAAGGAGCGTCTGCCGAGTACAAGCGCCGTGAGATGTGCAGCCTGTGGGCAAGCACAGATCCCCAGTGCTGTTGTGCCTGTGCATAGGGTGCACGGGGACAGTGAAGAGCAGCAAGAGCTTTCAGGGCTGGCACCTTCCTTGTGGGACAAGGAGCCGGACGTTTGCCTTTTCGGAAAGAGGCTCTGCTGAGAACGAACACCGTGAGGTGTACCGTTCCTGTCTAAGTACAGATTCCCAAAGCTATTGTGCCTGTGGATAGGGTGCACGGGGACAGTGAAGAGCAGCAAGACCTTTCAGGGCTGGCACCTTCCTTGTGGGACAAGGAGCCAGACGTTTGCCTTTTCGGAAGGAGCGTCTGCCGAGTACAAGCGCCGTGAGATGTGCAGCCTGTGGGCAAGCACAGATCCCCAGTGCTGTTGTGCCTGTGCATAGGCTGCACGGGGACAGTGAAGAGCAGCAAGAGCTTTCAGGGCTGGCACCTTCCTTGTGGGACAAGGAGCCGGACGTTTGCCTTTTCGGAAAGAGGCTCTGCTGAGAACGAACACCGTGAGGTGTACCGTTCCTGGGCAAGCACAGATCCCCAGTGCTGTTGTGCCTGTGGATAGGGTGCACGGGGACAGTGAAGAGCAGCAAGAGCTTTCAGGGCTGGCACCTTCCTTGTGGGACAAGGAGCCGGACGTTTGCCTTTTCGGTAAGAGGCTCTGCTGAGAACGAACACCGTGAGGTGTACCGTTCCTGTCTAAGCACAGATCCCCAGTGCTGTTGTGCCTGTGCATAGGGTGCCCGGGGACAGTGAAGAGCAGCAAGAGCTTTCAGGGCTGGCACCTTCCTTGTGGGACAAGGAGCCGGACGTTTGCCTTTTCGGAAGGAGCGTCTGCCGAGTACAAGCGCCGTGAGATGTGCAGCCTGTGGGCAAGCACAGATCCCCAGTGCTGTTGTGCCTGTGCATAGGGTGCACGGGGACAGTGAAGAGCAGCAAGAGCTTTCAGGGCTGGCACCTTCCTTGTGGGACAAGGAGCCGGACGTTTGCCTTTTCGAAAGGAGCGTCTGCCGAGTACAACCGCCGTAGATGTGCAGCCTGTGGGCAAGCACAGATCCCCAGTGCTGTTGTGCCTGTGCATAGGCTGCACGGGGACAGTGAAGAGCAGCAAGAGCTTTCAGGGCTGGCACCTTCCTTGTGGGACAAGGAGCCGGACGTTTGCCTTTTCGGTAAGAGGCTCTGCTGAGAACGAACACCGTGAGGTGTACCGTTCCTGTCTAAGTACAGATTCCCAAAGCTGTTGTGCCTGTGGATAGGGTGCACGGGGACAGTGAAGAGCAGCAAGAGCTTTCAGGGCTGGCACCTTCCTTGTGGGACAAGGAGCCGGACGTTTGCCTTTTCGGTAAGAGGCTCTGCTGAGAACGAACACCGTGAGGTCTACCGTTCCTGGGCAAGCACAGATCCCCAGTGCTGTTGTGCCTGTGCATAGGCTGCACGGGAACAGTGAAGAGCAGCAAGAGCTTTCAGGGCTGGCACCTTCCTTGTGGGACAAGGAGCCGGACGTTTGCCTTTTCGAAAGGAGCGTCTGCCGAGTACAAGCGCCGTGAGATGTGCAGCCTGTGGGCAAGCACAGATCCCCAGTGCTGTTGTGCCTGTGCATAGGCTGCACGGGGACAGTGAAGAGCAGCAAGAGCTTTCAGGGCTGGCACCTTCCTTGTGGGACAAGGAGCCGGATGTTTGCCTTTTCGGTAAGAGGTTCTGCTGAGAATGAACACCGTGAGGTGTAAAGTGCCTGTGGGCAAGTACAGATCCCCAGTGCTGTTTTGCCTGTGGATAGGGTGCACGGGGACAGTGAAGAGCAGCAAGAGCTTTCAGGGCTGGCACCTTCCTTGTGGGACAAGGAGCCGGACGTTTGCCTTTTCGGTAAGAGGCTCTGCTGAGAACGAACACCGTGAGGTGTACCGTTCCTGGGCAAGCACAGATCCCCAGTGCTGTTGTGCCTGTGCATAGGCTGCACGGGGACAGTGAAGAGCAGCAAGAGCTTTCAGGGCTGGCACCTTCCTTGTGGGACAAGGAGCCGGACGTTTGCCTTTTCGGAAGGAGCGTCTGCCGAGTACAAGCGCCGTGAGATGTGCAGCCTGTGGGCAAGCACAGATCCCCAGTGCTGTTGTGCCTGTGCATAGGCTGCACGGGGTCAGTGAAGAGCAGCAAGAGCTTTCAGGGCTGGCACCTTCCTTGTGGGACAAGGAGCCGGACGTTTGCCTTTTCGGAAAGAGGCTCTGCTGAGAACGAACACCGTGAGGTGTACCGTTCCTGGGCAAGCACAGATCCCCAGTGCTGTTGTGCCTGTGGATAGGGTGCACGGGGACAGTGAAGAGCAGCAAGAGCTTTCAGGGCTGGCACCTTCCTTGTGGGACAAGGAGCCGGACGTTTGCCTTTTCGGTAAGAGGCTCTGCTGAGAACGAACACCGTGAGGTGTACCGTTCCTGTCTAAGCACAGATCCCCAGTGCTGTTGTGCCTGTGGATAGGGTGCCCGGGGACAGTGAAGAGCAGCAAGAGCTTTCAGGGCTGGCACCTTCCTTGTGGGACAAGGAGCCAGACGTTTGCCTTTTCGAAAGGAGCGTCTGCCGAGTACAACCGCCGTAGATGTGCAGCCTGTGGGCAAGCACAGATCCCCAGTGCTGTTGTGCCTGTGGATAGGGTGCCCGGGGACAGTGAAGAGCAGCAAGAGCTTTCAGGGCTGGCACCTTCCTTGTGGGACAAGGAGCCGGACGTTTGCCTTTTCGAAAGGAGCGTCTGCCGAGTACAAGCGCCGTGAGATGTGCAGCCTGTGGGCAAGCACAGATCCCCAGTGCTGTTGTGCCTGTGCATAGGCTGCACGGGGACAGTGAAGAGCAGCAAGAGCTTTCAGGGCTGGCACCTTCCTTGTGGGACAAGGAGCCGGATGTTTGCCTTTTCGGTAAGAGGTTCTGCTGAGAATGAACACCGTGAGGTGTACCGTGCCTGTGGGCAAGTACAGATCCCCAGTGCTGTTTTGCCTGTGGATAGGGTGCACGGGGACAGTGAAGAGCAGCAAGAGCTTTCAGGGCTGGCACCTTCCTTGTGGGACAAGGAGCCGGACGTTTGCCTTTTCGGTAAGAGGCTCTGCTGAGAACGAACACCGTGAGGTGTACCGTTCCTGGGCAAGCACAGATCCCCAGTGATGTTGTGCCTGTGCATAGGCTGCACGGGGACAGTGAAGAGCAGCAAGAGCTTTCAGGGCTGGCACCTTCCTTGTGGGACAAGGAGCCGGACGTTTGCCTTTTCGGAAGGAGCGTCTGCCGAGTACAAGCGCCGTGAGATGTGCAGCCTGTGGGCAAGCACAGATCCCCAGTGCTGTTGTGCCTGTGCATAGGCTGCACGGGGTCAGTGAAGAGCAGCAAGAGCTTTCAGGGCTGGCACCTTCCTTGTGGGACAAGGAGCCGGACGTTTGCCTTTTCGGTAAGAGGCTCTGCTGAGAACGAACACCGTGAGGTGTACCGTTCCTGGGCAAGTACAGATTCCCAAAGCTGTTGTGCCTGTGGATAGGGTGCACGGGGACAGTGAAGAGCAGCAAGATCTTTCAGGGCTGGCACCTTCCTTGTGGGACAAGGAGCCGGACGTTTGCCTTTTCGGTAAGAGGCTCTGCTGAGAACGAACACCGTGAGGTGTACCGTTCCTGGGCAAGCACAGATCCCCAGTGCTGTTGTGCCTGTGGATAGGGTGCACGGGGACAGTGAAGAGCAGCAAGAGCTTTCAGGGCTGGCACCTTCCTTGTGGGACAAGGATCCGGACGTTTGCCTTTTCGGTAAGAGGCTCTGCTGAGAACGAACACCGTGAGGTGTACCGTTCCTGGGCAAGCACAGATCCCCAGTGATGTTGTGCCTGTGCATAGGCTGCACGGGAACAGTGAAGAGCAGCAAGAGCTTTCAGGGCTGGCACCTTCCTTGTGGGACAAGGAGCCGGACGTTTGCCTTTTCGGAAGGAGCGTCTGCCGAGTACAAGCGCCGTGAGATGTGCAGCCTGTGGGCAAGCACAGATCCCCAGTGCTGTTGTGCCTGTGCATAGGGTGCACGGGGACAGTGAAGAGCAGCAAGAGCTTTCAGGGCTGGCACCTTCCTTGTGGGACAAGGAGCCGGACGTTTGCCTTTTCGGAAAGAGGCTCTGCTGAGAACGAACACCGTGAGGTGTACCGTTCCTGTCTAAGTACAGATTCCCAAAGCTATTGTGCCTGTGGATAGGGTGCACGGGGACAGTGAAGAGCAGCAAGACCTTTCAGGGCTGGCACCTTCCTTGTGGGACAAGGAGCCAGACGTTTGCCTTTTCGGAAGGAGCGTCTGCCGAGTACAAGCGCCGTGAGATGTGCAGCCTGTGGGCAAGCACAGATCCCCAGTGCTGTTGTGCCTGTGCATAGGCTGCACGGGGACAGTGAAGAGCAGCAAGAGCTTTCAGGGCTGGCACCTTCCTTGTGGGACAAGGAGCCGGACGTTTGCCTTTTCGGAAAGAGGCTCTGCTGAGAACGAACACCGTGAGGTGTACCGTTCCTGGGCAAGCACAGATCCCCAGTGCTGTTGTGCCTGTGGATAGGGTGCACGGGGACAGTGAAGAGCAGCAAGAGCTTTCAGGGCTGGCACCTTCCTTGTGGGACAAGGAGCCGGACGTTTGCCTTTTCGGTAAGAGGCTCTGCTGAGAACGAACACCGTGAGGTGTACCGTTCCTGTCTAAGCACAGATCCCCAGTGCTGTTGTGCCTGTGCATAGGGTGCCCGGGGACAGTGAAGAGCAGCAAGAGCTTTCAGGGCTGGCACCTTCCTTGTGGGACAAGGAGCCGGACGTTTGCCTTTTCGGAAGGAGCGTCTGCCGAGTACAAGCGCCGTGAGATGTGCAGCCTGTGGGCAAGCACAGATCCCCAGTGCTGTTGTGCCTGTGCATAGGCTGCACGGGGACAGTGAAGAGCAGCAAGAGCTTTCAGGGCTGGCACCTTCCTTGTGGGACAAGGAGCCGGATGTTTGCCTTTTCGGTAAGAGGTTCTGCTGAGAACGAACACCGTGAGGTGTACCGTTCCTGGGCAAGTACAGATCCCCAGTGCTGTTTTGCCTGTGGATAGGGTGCCCGGGGACAGTGAAGAGCAGCAAGAGCTTTCAGGGCTGGCACCTTCCTTGTGGGACAAGGAGCCGGACGTTTGCCTTTTCGGAAAGAGGCTCTGCTGAGAACGAACACCGTGAGGTCTACCGTTCCTGGGCAAGCACAGATCCCCAGTGCTGTTGTGCCTGTGGATAGGCTGCACGGGAACAGTGAAGAGCAGCAAGAGCTTTCAGGGCTGGCACCTTCCTTGTGGGACAAGGAGCCGGACGTTTGCCTTTTCGGAAGGAGCGTCTGCCGAGTACAAGCGCCGTGAGATGTGCAGCCTGTGGGCAAGCACAGATCCCCAGTGCTGTTGTGCCTGTGCATAGGGTGCACGGGGACAGTGAAGAGCAGCAAGAGCTTTCAGGGCTGGCACCTTCCTTGTGGGACAAGGAGCCGGATGTTTGCCTTTTCGGTAAGAGGTTCTGCTGAGAACGAACACCATGAGGTGTACCGTTCCTGGGCAAGTACAGATCCCCAGTGCTGTTTTGCCTGTGGATAGGGTGCACGGGGACAGTGAAGAGCAGCAAGAGCTTTCAGGGCTGGCACCTTCCTTGTGGGACAAGGAGCCGGACGTTTGCCTTTTCGGTAAGAGGCTCTGCTGAGAACGAACACCGTGAGGTGTACCGTTCCTGGGCAAGCACAGATCCCCAGTGCTGTTGTGCCTGTGCATAGGGTGCACGGGGACAGTGAAGAGCAGCAAGAGCTTTCAGGGCTGGCACCTTCCTTGTGGGACAAGGAGCCGGACGTTTGCCTTTTCGAAAGGAGCGTCTGCCGAGTACAACCGCCGTAGATGTGCAGCCTGTGGGCAAGCACAGATCCCCAGTGCTGTTGTGCCTGTGGATAGGGTGCCCGGGGACAGTGAAGAGCAGCAAGAGCTTTCAGGGCTGGCACCTTCCTTGTGGGACAAGGAGCCGGACGTTTGCCTTTTCGGTAAGAGGCTCTGCTGAGAACGAACACCGTGAGGTGTACCGTTCCTGGGCAAGCACAGATCCCCAGTGCTGTTGTGCCTGTGGATAGGGTGCACGGGGACAGTGAAAAGCAGCAAGAGGTTTCAGGGCTGGCACCTTCCTTGTGGGACAAGGAGCCGGACGTTTGCCTTTTCGGAAAGAGGCTCTGCTGAGAACGAACACCGTGAGGTGTACCGTTCCTGTCTAAGTACAGATTCCCAAAGCTGTTGTGCCTGTGGATAGGGTGCCCGGGGACAGTGAAGAGCAGCAAGAGCTTTCAGGGCTGGCACCTTCCTTGTGGGACAAGGAGCCGGACGTTTGCCTTTTCGAAAGGAGCGTCTGCCGAGTACAAGCGCCGTGAGATGTGCAGCCTGTGGGCAAGCACAGATCCCCAGTGCTGTTGTGCCTGTGCATAGGGTGCACGGGGACAGTGAAGAGCAGCAAGAGCTTTCAGGGCTGGCACCTTCCTTGTGGGACAAGGAGCCGGATGTTTGCCTTTTCGGTAAGAGGTTCTGCTGAGAATGAACACCGTGAGGTGTAAAGTGCCTGTGGGCAAGTACAGATCCCCAGTGCTGTTTTGCCTGTGGATAGGGTGCACGGGGACAGTGAAGAGCAGCAAGAGCTTTCAGGGCTGGCACCTTCCTTGTGGGACAAGGAGCCGGACGTTTGCCTTTTCGGAAGGAGCGTCTGCCGAGTACAAGCGCCGTGAGATGTGCAGCCTGTGGGCAAGCACAGATCCCCAGTGCTGTTGTGCCTGTGCATAGGCTGCACGGGGTCAGTGAAGAGCAGCAAGAGCTTTCAGGGCTGGCACCTTCCTTGTGGGACAAGGAGCCGGACGTTTGCCTTTTCGGAAAGAGGCTCTGCTGAGAACGAACACCGTGAGGTGTACCGTTCCTGGGCAAGCACAGATCCCCAGTGCTGTTGTGCCTGTGGATAGGGTGCACGGGGACAGTGAAGAGCAGCAAGAGCTTTCAGGGCTGGCACCTTCCTTGTGGGACAAGGAGCCGGACGTTTGCCTTTTCGGTAAGAGGCTCTGCTGAGAACGAACACCGTGAGGTGTACCGTGCCTGTGGGCAAGCACAGATCCCCAGTGCTGTTGTGCCTGTGGATAGGGTGCCCGGGGACAGTGAAGAGCAGCAAGAGCTTTCAGGGCTGGCACCTTCCTTGTGGGACAAGGAGCCGGACGTTTGCCTTTTCGAAAGGAGCGTCTGCCGAGTACAAGCGCCGTGAGATGTGCAGCCTGTGGGCAAGCACAGATCCCCAGTGCTGTTGTGCCTGTGCATAGGCTGCACGGGGACAGTGAAGAGCAGCAAGAGCTTTCAGGGCTGGCACCTTCCTTGTGGGACAAGGAGCCGGATGTTTGCCTTTTCGGTAAGAGGTTCTGCTGAGAATGAACACCGTGAGGTGTACCGTGCCTGTGGGCAAGTACAGATCCCCAGTGCTGTTTTGCCTGTGGATAGGGTGCACGGGGACAGTGAAGAGCAGCAAGAGCTTTCAGGGCTGGCACCTTCCTTGTGGGACAAGGAGCCGGACGTTTGCCTTTTCGGTAAGAGGCTCTGCTGAGAACGAACACCGTGAGGTGTACCGTTCCTGGGCAAGCACAGATCCCCAGTGATGTTGTGCCTGTGCATAGGCTGCACGGGGACAGTGAAGAGCAGCAAGAGCTTTGAGGGCTGGCACCTTCCTTGTGGGACAAGGAGCCGGACGTTTGCCTTTTCGGAAGGAGCGTCTGCCGAGTACAAGCGCCGTGAGATGTGCAGCCTGTGGGCAAGCACAGATCCCCAGTGCTGTTGTGCCTGTGCATAGGCTGCACGGGGTCAGTGAAGAGCAGCAAGAGCTTTCAGGGCTGGCACCTTCCTTGTGGGACAAGGAGCCGGACGTTTGCCTTTTCGGTAAGAGGCTCTGCTGAGAACGAACACCGTGAGGTGTACCGTTCCTGGGCAAGCACAGATCCCCAGTGCTGTTGTGCCTGTGGATAGGGTGCACGGGGACAGTGAAGAGCAGCAAGATCTTTCAGGGCTGGCACCTTCCTTGTGGGACAAGGAGCCGGACGTTTGCCTTTTCGGTAAGAGGCTCTGCTGAGAACGAACACCGTGAGGTGTACCGTTCCTGGGCAAGCACAGATCCCCAGTGCTGTTGTGCCTGTGGATAGGGTGCACGGGGACAGTGAAGAGCAGCAAGAGCTTTCAGGGCTGGCACCTTCCTTGTGGGACAAGGAGCCGGACGTTTGCCTTTTCGGTAAGAGGCTCTGCTGAGAACGAACACCGTGAGGTGTACCGTTCCTGGGCAAGCACAGATCCCCAGTGATGTTGTGCCTGTGCATAGGCTGCACGGGAACAGTGAAGAGCAGCAAGAGCTTTCAGGGCTGGCACCTTCCTTGTGGGACAAGGAGCCGGACGTTTGCCTTTTCGGAAGGAGCGTCTGCCGAGTACAACCGCCGTGAGATGTGCAGCCTGTGGGCAAGCACAGATCCCCAGTGCTGTTGTGCCTGTGCATAGGGTGCACGGGGACAGTGAAGAGCAGCAAGAGCTTTCAGGGCTGGCACCTTCCTTGTGGGACAAGGAGCCGGACGTTTGCCTTTTCGGAAAGAGGCTCTGCTGAGAACGAACACCGTGAGGTGTACCGTTCCTGTCTAAGTACAGATTCCCAAAGCTATTGTGCCTGTGGATAGGGTGCACGGGGACAGTGAAGAGCAGCAAGACCTTTCAGGGCTGGCACCTTCCTTGTGGGACAAGGAGCCGGATGTTTGCCTTTTCGGAAGGAGCGTCTGCCGAGTACAAGCGCCGTGAGATGTGCAGCCTGTGGGCAAGCACAGATCCCCAGTGCTGTTGTGCCTGTGCATAGGCTGCACGGGGACAGTGAAGAGCAGCAAGAGCTTTCAGGGCTGGCACCTTCCTTGTGGGACAAGGAGCCGGACGTTTGCCTTTTCGGAAAGAGGCTCTGCTGAGAACGAACACCGTGAGGTGTACCGTTCCTGGGCAAGCACAGATCCCCAGTGCTGTTGTGCCTGTGGATAGGGTGCACGGGGACAGTGAAGAGCAGCAAGAGCTTTCAGGGCTGGCACCTTCCTTGTGGGACAAGGAGCCGGACGTTTGCCTTTTCGGAAGGAGCGTCTGCCGAGTACAAGCGCCGTGAGATGTGCAGCCTGTGGGCAAGCACAGATCCCCAGTGCTGTTGTGCCTGTGCATAGGCTGCACGGGGACAGTGAAGAGCAGCAAGAGCTTTCAGGGCTGGCACCTTCCTTGTGGGACAAGGAGCCGGATGTTTGCCTTTTCGGTAAGAGGTTCTGCTGAGAACGAACACCGTGAGGTGTACCGTTCCTGGGCAAGTACAGATCCCCAGTGCTGTTTTGCCTGTGGATAGGGTGCCCGGGAACAGTGAAGAGCAGCAAGAGCTTTCAGGGCTGGCACCTTCCTTGTGGGACAAGGAGCCGGACGTTTGCCTTTTCGGTAAGAGGCTCTGCTGAGAACGAACACCGTGAGGTGTACCGTTCCTGGGCAAGCACAGATCCCCAGTGCTGTTGTGCCTGTGCATAGGCTGCACGGGGACAGTGAAGAGCAGCAAGAGCTTTCAGGGCTGGCACCTTCCTTGTGGGACAAGGAGCCGGATGTTTGCCTTTTCGGAAGGAGCGTCTGCCGAGTACAAGCGCCGTGAGATGTGCAGCCTGTGGACAAGCACAGATCCCCAGTGCTGTTGTGCCTGTGCATAGGCTGCACGGGGTCAGTGAAGAGCAGCAAGAGCTTTCAGGGCTGGCACCTTCCTTGTGGGACAAGGAGCCGGACGTTTGCCTTTTCGGTAAGAGGCTCTGCTGAGAACGAACACCATGAGGTGTACCGTTCCTGTCTAAGTACAGATCCCCAGTGCTGTTTTGCCTGTGGATAGGGTGCACGGGGACAGTGAAGAGCAGCAAGATGTTTCAGGGCTGGCACCTTCCTTGTGGGACAAGGAGCCGGACGTTTGCCTTTTCGGTAAGAGGCTCTGCTGAGAACGAACACCGTGAGGTCTACCGTTCCTGGGCAAGCACAGATCCCCAGTGCTGTTGTGCCTGTGGATAGGCTGCACGGGAACAGTGAAGAGCAGCAAGAGCTTTCAGGGCTGGCACCTTCCTTGTGGGACAAGGAGCCGGACGTTTGCCTTTTCGGAAGGAGCGTCTGCCGAGTACAAGCGCCGTGAGATGTGCAGCCTGTGGGCAAGCACAGATCCCCAGTGCTGTTGTGCCTGTGCATAGGGTGCACGGGGACAGTGAAGAGCAGCAAGAGCTTTCAGGGCTGGCACCTTCCTTGTGGGACAAGGAGCCGGATGTTTGCCTTTTCGGTAAGAGGTTCTGCTGAGAACGAACACCATGAGGTGTACCGTTCCTGGGCAAGTACAGATCCCCAGTGCTGTTTTGCCTGTGGATAGGGTGCACGGGGACAGTGAAGAGCAGCAAGAGCTTTCAGGGCTGGCACCTTCCTTGTGGGACAAGGAGCCGGACGTTTGCCTTTTCGGTAAGAGGCTCTGCTGAGAACGAACACCGTGAGGTGTACCGTTCCTGGGCAAGCACAGATCCCCAGTGATGTTGTGCCTGTGCATAGGGTGCACGGGGACAGTGAAGAGCAGCAAGAGCTTTCAGGGCTGGCACCTTCCTTGTGGGACAAGGAGCCGGACGTTTGCCTTTTCGAAAGGAGCGTCTGCCGAGTACAACCGCCGTAGATGTGCAGCCTGTGGGCAAGCACAGATCCCCAGTGCTGTTGTGCCTGTGCATAGGCTGCACGGGGACAGTGAAGAGCAGCAAGAGCTTTCAGGGCTGGCACCTTCCTTGTGGGACAAGGAGCCGGACGTTTGCCTTTTCGGTAAGAGGCTCTGCTGAGAACGAACACCGTGAGGTGTACCGTTCCTGGGCAAGCACAGATCCCCAGTGCTGTTGTGCCTGTGGATAGGGTGCACGGGGACAGTGAAAAGCAGCAAGAGCTTTCAGGGCTGGCACCTTCCTTGTGGGACAAGGAGCCGGACGTTTGCCTTTTCGGAAAGAGGCTCTGCTGAGAACGAACACCGTGAGGTGTACCGTTCCTGTCTAAGTACAGATTCCCAAAGCTGTTGTGCCTGTGGATAGGGTGCCCGGGGACAGTGAAGAGCAGCAAGAGCTTTCAGGGCTGGCACCTTCCTTGTGGGACAAGGAGCCGGACGTTTGCCTTTTCGAAAGGAGCGTCTGCCGAGTACAAGCGCCGTGAGATGTGCAGCCTGTGGGCAAGCACAGATCCCCAGTGCTGTTGTGCCTGTGCATAGGGTGCACGGGGACAGTGAAGAGCAGCAAGAGCTTTCAGGGCTGGCACCTTCCTTGTGGGACAAGGAGCCGGATGTTTGCCTTTTCGGTAAGAGGTTCTGCTGAGAATGAACACCGTGAGGTGTAAAGTGCCTGTGGGCAAGTACAGATCCCCAGTGCTGTTTTGCCTGTGGATAGGGTGCACGGGGACAGTGAAGAGCAGCAAGAGCTTTCAGGGCTGGCACCTTCCTTGTGGGACAAGGAGCCGGACGTTTGCCTTTTCGGAAGGAGCGTCTGCCGAGTACAAGCGCCGTGAGATGTGCAGCCTGTGGGCAAGCACAGATCCCCAGTGCTGTTGTGCCTGTGCATAGGCTGCACGGGGTCAGTGAAGAGCAGCAAGAGCTTTCAGGGCTGGCACCTTCCTTGTGGGACAAGGAGCCGGACGTTTGCCTTTTCGGAAAGAGGCTCTGCTGAGAACGAACACCGTGAGGTGTACCGTTCCTGGGCAAGCACAGATCCCCAGTGCTGTTGTGCCTGTGGATAGGGTGCACGGGGACAGTGAAGAGCAGCAAGAGCTTTCAGGGCTGGCACCTTCCTTGTGGGACAAGGAGCCGGACGTTTGCCTTTTCGGTAAGAGGCTCTGCTGAGAACGAACACCGTGAGGTGTACCGTTCCTGTCTAAGCACAGATCCCCAGTGCTGTTGTGCCTGTGGATAGGGTGCCCGGGGACAGTGAAGAGCAGCAAGAGCTTTCTGGGCTGGCACCTTCCTTGTGGGACAAGGAGCCGGACGTTTGCCTTTTCGGAAGGAGCGTCTGCCGAGTACAAGCGCCGTGAGATGTGCAGCCTGTGGGCAAGCACAGATCCCCAGTGCTGTTGTGCCTGTGCATAGGCTGCACGGGGACAGTGAAGAGCAGCAAGAGCTTTCAGGGCTGGCACCTTCCTTGTGGGACAAGGAGCCGGATGTTTGCCTTTTCGGTAAGAGGTTCTGCTGAGAACGAACACCGTGAGGTGTACCGTTCCTGGGCAAGTACAGATCCCCAGTGCTGTTTTGCCTGTGGATAGGGTGCCCGGGGACAGTGAAGAGCAGCAAGAGCTTTCAGGGCTGGCACCTTCCTTGTGGGACAAGGAGCCGGACGTTTGCCTTTTCGGTAAGAGGCTCTGCTGAGAACGAACACCGTGAGGTGTACCGTTCCTGGGCAAGCACAGATCCCCAGTGCTGTTGTGCCTGTGCATAGGCTGCACGGGGACAGTGAAGAGCAGCAAGAGCTTTCAGGGCTGGCACCTTCCTTGTGGGACAAGGAGCCGGATGTTTGCCTTTTCGGAAGGAGCGTCTGCCGAGTACAAGCGCCGTGAGATGTGCAGCCTGTGGACAAGCACAGATCCCCAGTGCTGTTGTGCCTGTGCATAGGCTGCACGGGGTCAGTGAAGAGCAGCAAGAGCTTTCAGGGCTGGCACCTTCCTTGTGGGACAAGGAGCCGGACGTTTGCCTTTTCGGTAAGAGGCTCTGCTGAGAACGAACACCGTGAGGTGTACCGTTCCTGTCTAAGTACAGATCCCCAGTGCTGTTTTGCCTGTGGATAGGGTGCACGGGGACAGTGAAGAGCAGCAAGATGTTTCAGGGCTGGCACCTTCCTTGTGGGACAAGGAGCCGGACGTTTGCCTTTTCGGTAAGAGGCTCTGCTGAGAACGAACACCGTGAGGTCTACCGTTCCTGGGCAAGCACAGATCCCCAGTGCTGTTGTGCCTGTGGATAGGCTGCACGGGAACAGTGAAGAGCAGCAAGAGCTTTCAGGGCTGGCACCTTCCTTGTGGGACAAGGAGCCGGACGTTTGCCTTTTCGGAAGGAGCGTCTGCCGAGTACAAGCGCCGTGAGATGTGCAGCCTGTGGGCAAGCACAGATCCCCAGTGCTGTTGTGCCTGTGCATAGGGTGCACGGGGACAGTGAAGAGCAGCAAGAGCTTTCAGGGCTGGCACCTTCCTTGTGGGACAAGGAGCCGGATGTTTGCCTTTTCGGTAAGAGGTTCTGCTGAGAACGAACACCGTGAGGTGTACCGTTCCTGGGCAAGTACAGATCCCCAGTGCTGTTTTGCCTGTGGATAGGGTGCACGGGGACAGTGAAGAGCAGCAAGAGCTTTCAGGGCTGGCACCTTCCTTGTGGGACAAGGAGCCGGACGTTTGCCTTTTCGGTAAGAGGCTCTGCTGAGAACGAACACCGTGAGGTGTACCGTTCCTGGGCAAGCACAGATCCCCAGTGCTGTTGTGCCTGTGCATAGGGTGCACGGGGACAGTGAAGAGCAGCAAGAGCTTTCAGGGCTGGCACCTTCCTTGTGGGACAAGGAGCCAGACGTTTGCCTTTTCGAAAGGAGCGTCTGCCGAGTACAACCGCCGTAGATGTGCAGCCTGTGGGCAAGCACAGATCCCCAGTGCTGTTGTGCCTGTGCATAGGCTGCACGGGGACAGTGAAGAGCAGCAAGAGCTTTCAGGGCTGGCACCTTCCTTGTGGGACAAGGAGCCGGACGTTTGCCTTTTCGGTAAGAGGCTCTGCTGAGAACGAACACCGTGAGGTGTACCGTTCCTGGGCAAGCACAGATCCCCAGTGCTGTTGTGCCTGTGGATAGGGTGCCCGGGGACAGTGAAAAGCAGCAAGAGCTTTCAGGGCTGGCACCTTCCTTGTGGGACAAGGAGCCGGACGTTTGCCTTTTCGGAAAGAGGCTCTGCTGAGAACGAACACCGTGAGGTCTACCGTTCCTGTCTAAGTACAGATTCCCAAAGCTGTTGTGCCTGTGGATAGGGTGCCCGGGGACAGTGAAGAGCAGCAAGAGCTTTCAGGGCTGGCACCTTCCTTGTGGGACAAGGAGCCGGACGTTTGCCTTTTCGAAAGGAGCGTCTGCCGAGTACAAGCGCCGTGAGATGTGCAGCCTGTGGGCAAGCACAGATCCCCAGTGCTGTTGTGCCTGTGCATAGGGTGCACGGGGACAGTGAAGAGCAGCAAGAGCTTTCAGGGCTGGCACCTTCCTTGTGGGACAAGGAGCCGGACGTTTGCCTTTTCGAAAGGAGCGTCTGCCGAGTACAACCGCCGTAGATGTGCAGCCTGTGGGCAAGCACAGATCCCCAGTGCTGTTGTGCCTGTGCATAGGCTGCACGGGGACAGTGAAGAGCAGCAAGAGCTTTCAGGGCTGGCACCTTCCTTGTGGGACAAGGAGCCGGACGTTTGCCTTTTCGGTAAGAGGCTCTGCTGAGAACGAACACCGTGAGGTGTACCGTTCCTGTCTAAGTACAGATTCCCAAAGCTGTTGTGCCTGTGGATAGGGTGCACGGGGACAGTGAAGAGCAGCAAGAGCTTTCAGGGCTGGCACCTTCCTTGTGGGACAAGGAGCCGGACGTTTGCCTTTTCGGTAAGAGGCTCTGCTGAGAACGAACACCGTGAGGTCTACCGTTCCTGGGCAAGCACAGATCCCCAGTGCTGTTGTGCCTGTGCATAGGCTGCACGGGAACAGTGAAGAGCAGCAAGAGCTTTCAGGGCTGGCACCTTCCTTGTGGGACAAGGAGCCGGACGTTTGCCTTTTCGAAAGGAGCGTCTGCCGAGTACAAGCGCCGTGAGATGTGCAGCCTGTGGGCAAGCACAGATCCCCAGTGCTGTTGTGCCTGTGCATAGGCTGCACGGGGACAGTGAAGAGCAGCAAGAGCTTTCAGGGCTGGCACCTTCCTTGTGGGACAAGGAGCCGGATGTTTGCCTTTTCGGTAAGAGGTTCTGCTGAGAATGAACACCGTGAGGTGTACCGTGCCTGTGGGCAAGTACAGATCCCCAGTGCTGTTTTGCCTGTGGATAGGGTGCACGGGGACAGTGAAGAGCAGCAAGAGCTTTCAGGGCTGGCACCTTCCTTGTGGGACAAGGAGCCGGACGTTTGCCTTTTCGGTAAGAGGCTCTGCTGAGAACGAACACCGTGAGGTGTACCGTTCCTGGGCAAGCACAGATCCCCAGTGCTGTTGTGCCTGTGCATAGGCTGCACGGGGACAGTGAAGAGCAGCAAGAGCTTTCAGGGCTGGCACCTTCCTTGTGGGACAAGGAGCCGGACGTTTGCCTTTTCGGAAGGAGCGTCTGCCGAGTACAAGCGCCGTGAGATGTGCAGCCTGTGGGCAAGCACAGATCCCCAGTGCTGTTGTGCCTGTGCATAGGCTGCACGGGGTCAGTGAAGAGCAGCAAGAGCTTTCAGGGCTGGCACCTTCCTTGTGGGACAAGGAGCCGGACGTTTGCCTTTTCGGTAAGAGGCTCTGCTGAGAACGAACACCGTGAGGTGTACCGTTCCTAGTCTAAGTACAGATCCCCAGTGCTGTTTTGCCTGTGGATAGGGTGCACGGGGACAGTGAAGAGCAGCAAGATCTTTCAGGGCTGGCACCTTCCTTGTGGGACAAGGAGCCGGACGTTTGCCTTTTCGGTAAGAGGCTCTGCTGAGAACGAACACCGTGAGGTGTACCGTTCCTGGGCAAGCACAGATCCCCAGTGCTGTTGTGCCTGTGGATAGGGTGCACGGGGACAGTGAAGAGCAGCAAGAGCTTTCAGGGCTGGCACCTTCCTTGTGGGACAAGGAGCCGGACGTTTGCCTTTTCGGTAAGAGGCTCTGCTGAGAACGAACACCGTGAGGTGTACCGTTCCTGTCTAAGCACAGATCCCCAGTGCTGTTGTGCCTGTGCATAGGCTGCACGGGAACAGTGAAGAGCAGCAAGAGCTTTCAGGGCTGGCACCTTCCTTGTGGGACAAGGAGCCGGACGTTTGCCTTTTCGGAAGGAGCGTCTGCCGAGTACAACCGCCGTGAGATGTGCAGCCTGTGGGCAAGCACAGATCCCCAGTGCTGTTGTGCCTGTGCATAGGGTGCACGGGGACAGTGAAGAGCAGCAAGAGCTTTCAGGGCTGGCACCTTCCTTGTGGGACAAGGAGCCGGACGTTTGCCTTTTCGGAAAGAGGCTCTGCTGAGAACGAACACCGTGAGGTGTACCGTTCCTGTCTAAGTACAGATTCCCAAAGCTGTTGTGCCTGTGGATAGGGTGCATGGGGACAGTGAAGAGCAGCAAGAGCTTTCAGGGCTGGCACCTTCCTTGTGGGACAAGGAGCCAGACGTTTGCCTTTTCGGAAGGAGCGTCTGCCGAGTACAAGCGCCGTGAGATGTGCAGCCTGTGGGCAAGCACAGATTCCCAGTGCTGTTGTGCCTGTGCATAGGCTGCACGGGGACAGTGAAGAGCAGCAAGAGCTTTCAGGGCTGGCACCTTCCTTGTGGGACAAGGAGCCGGACGTTTGCCTTTTCGGTAAGAGGCTCTGCTGAGAACGAACACCGTGAGGTGTACCGTTCCTGTCTAAGCACAGATCCCCAGTGCTGTTGTGCCTGTGGATAGGGTGCACGGGGACAGTGAAGAGCAGCAAGATCTTTCAGGGCTGGCACCTTCCTTGTGGGACAAGGAGCCGGACGTTTGCCTTTTCGGAAGGAGCGTCTGCCGAGTACAAGCGCCGTGAGATGTGCAGCCTGTGGGCAAGCACAGATCCCCAGTGCTGTTGTGCCTGTGCATAGGGTGCACGGGGACAGTGAAGAGCAGCAAGAGCTTTCAGGGCTGGCACCTTCCTTGTGGGACAAGGAGCCGGACGTTTGCCTTTTCGGAAAGAGGCTCTGCTGAGAACGAACACCGTGAAGGTCTACCGTTCCTGTCTAAGTACAGATTCCCAAAGCTGTTGTGCCTGTGGATAGGGTGCACGGGGACAGTGAAGAGCAGCAAGAGCTTTCAGGGCTGGCACCTTCCTTGTGGGACAAGGAGCCAGACGTTTGCCTTTTCGGAAGGAGCGTCTGCCGAGTACAAGCGCCGTGAGATGTGCAGCCTGTGGGCAAGCACAGATCCCCAGTGCTGTTGTGCCTGTGCATAGGGTGCACGGGGACAGTGAAGAGCAGCAAGAGCTTTCAGGGCTGGCACCTTCCTTGTGGGACAAGGAGCCGGACGTTTGCCTTTTCGAAAGGAGCGTCTGCCGAGTACAACCGCCGTAGATGTGCAGCCTGTGGGCAAGCACAGATCCCCAGTGCTGTTGTGCCTGTGCATAGGGTGCACGGGGACAGTGAAGAGCAGCAAGAGCTTTCAGGGCTGGCACCTTCCTTGTGGGACAAGGAGCCGGACGTTTGCCTTTTCGGTAAGAGGCTCTGCTGAGAACGAACACCGTGAGGTGTACCGTTCCTGTCTAAGTACAGATTCCCAAAGCTGTTGTGCCTGTGGATAGGGTGCACGGGGACAGTGAAGAGCAGCAAGAGCTTTCAGGGCTGGCACCTTCCTTGTGGGACAAGGAGCCGGACGTTTGCCTTTTCGGTAAGAGACTCTGCTGAGAACGAACACCGTGAGGTCTACCATTCCTGGGCAAGCACAGATCCCCAGTGCTGTTGTGCCTGTGCATAGGCTGCACGGGAACAGTGAAGAGCAGCAAGAGCTTTCAGGGCTGGCACCTTCCTTGTGGGACAAGGAGCCGGACGTTTGCCTTTTCGAAAGGAGCGTCTGCCGAGTACAAGCGCCGTGAGATGTGCAGCCTGTGGGCAAGCACAGATCCCCAGTGCTGTTGTGCCTGTGCATAGGCTGCACGGGGACAGTGAAGAGCAGCAAGAGCTTTCAGGGCTGGCACCTTCCTTGTGGGACAAGGAGCCGGATGTTTGCCTTTTCGGTAAGAGGTTCTGCTGAGAATGAACACCGTGAGGTGTACCGTGCCTGTGGGCAAGTACAGATCCCCAGTGCTGTTTTGCCTGTGGATAGGGTGCACGGGGACAGTGAAGAGCAGCAAGAGCTTTCAGGGCTGGCACCTTCCTTGTGGGACAAGGAGCCGGACGTTTGCCTTTTCGGTAAGAGGCTCTGCTGAGAACGAACACCGTGAGGTGTACCGTTCCTGGGCAAGCACAGATCCCCAGTGCTGTTGTGCCTGTGCATAGGCTGCACGGGGACAGTGAAGAGCAGCAAGAGCTTTCAGGGCTGGCACCTTCCTTGTGGGACAAGGAGCCGGACGTTTGCCTTTTCGGAAGGAGCGTCTGCCGAGTACAAGCGCCGTGAGATGTGCAGCCTGTGGGCAAGCACAGATCCCCAGTGCTGTTGTGCCTGTGCATAGGCTGCACGGGGTCAGTGAAGAGCAGCAAGAGCTTTCAGGGCTGGCACCTTCCTTGTGGGACAAGGAGCCGGACGTTTGCCTTTTCGGTAAGAGGCTCTGCTGAGAACGAACACCGTGAGGTGTACCGTTCCTAGTCTAAGTACAGATCCCCAGTGCTGTTTTGCCTGTGGATAGGGTGCACGGGGACAGTGAAGAGCAGCAAGATCTTTCAGGGCTGGCACCTTCCTTGTGGGACAAGGAGCCGGACGTTTGCCTTTTCGGTAAGAGGCTCTGCTGAGAACGAACACCGTGAGGTGTACCGTTCCTGGGCAAGCACAGATCCCCAGTGCTGTTGTGCCTGTGGATAGGGTGCACGGGGACAGTGAAGAGCAGCAAGAGCTTTCAGGGCTGGCACCTTCCTTGTGGGACAAGGAGCCGGACGTTTGCCTTTTCGGTAAGAGGCTCTGCTGAGAACGAACACCGTGAGGTGTACCGTTCCTGTCTAAGCACAGATCCCCAGTGCTGTTGTGCCTGTGCATAGGCTGCACGGGAACAGTGAAGAGCAGCAAGAGCTTTCAGGGCTGGCACCTTCCTTGTGGGACAAGGAGCCGGACGTTTGCCTTTTCGGAAGGAGCGTCTGCCGAGTACAACCGCCGTGAGATGTGCAGCCTGTGGGCAAGCACAGATCCCCAGTGCTGTTGTGCCTGTGCATAGGGTGCACGGGGACAGTGAAGAGCAGCAAGAGCTTTCAGGGCTGGCACCTTCCTTGTGGGACAAGGAGCCGGACGTTTGCCTTTTCGGAAAGAGGCTCTGCTGAGAACGAACACCGTGAGGTGTACCGTTCCTGTCTAAGTACAGATTCCCAAAGCTGTTGTGCCTGTGGATAGGGTGCATGGGGACAGTGAAGAGCAGCAAGAGCTTTCAGGGCTGGCACCTTCCTTGTGGGACAAGGAGCCAGACGTTTGCCTTTTCGGAAGGAGCGTCTGCCGAGTACAAGCGCCGTGAGATGTGCAGCCTGTGGGCAAGCACAGATTCCCAGTGCTGTTGTGCCTGTGCATAGGCTGCACGGGGACAGTGAAGAGCAGCAAGAGCTTTCAGGGCTGGCACCTTCCTTGTGGGACAAGGAGCCGGACGTTTGCCTTTTCGGTAAGAGGCTCTGCTGAGAACGAACACCGTGAGGTGTACCGTTCCTGTCTAAGCACAGATCCCCAGTGCTGTTGTGCCTGTGGATAGGGTGCACGGGGACAGTGAAGAGCAGCAAGATGTTTCAGGGCTGGCACCTTCCTTGTGGGACAAGGAGCCGGACGTTTGCCTTTTCGGAAGGAGCGTCTGCCGAGTACAAGCGCCGTGAGATGTGCAGCCTGTGGGCAAGCACAGATCCCCAGTGCTGTTGTGCCTGTGCATAGGGTGCACGGGGACAGTGAAGAGCAGCAAGAGCTTTCAGGGCTGGCACCTTCCTTGTGGGACAAGGAGCCGGACGTTTGCCTTTTCGGAAAGAGGCTCTGCTGAGAACGAACACCGTGAAGGTCTACCGTTCCTGTCTAAGTACAGATTCCCAAAGCTGTTGTGCCTGTGGATAGGGTGCATGGGGACAGTGAAGAGCAGCAAGAGCTTTCAGGGCTGGCACCTTCCTTGTGGGACAAGGAGCCAGACGTTTGCCTTTTCGGAAGGAGCGTCTGCCGAGTACAAGCGCCGTGAGATGTGCAGCCTGTGGGCAAGCACAGATCCCCAGTGCTGTTGTGCCTGTGCATAGGCTGCACGGGGACAGTGAAGAGCAGCAAGAGCTTTCAGGGCTGGCACCTTCCTTGTGGGACAAGGAGCCGGACGTTTGCCTTTTCGGAAAGAGGCTCTGCTGAGAACGAACACCGTGAGGTGTACCGTTCCTGTCTAAGCACAGATCCCCAGTGCTGTTGTGCCTGTGGATAGGGTGCACGGGGACAGTGAAGAGCAGCAAGAGCTTTCAGGGCTGGCACCTTCCTTGTGGGACAAGGAGCCGGACGTTTGCCTTTTCGGTAAGAGGCTCTGCTGAGAACGAACACCGTGAGGTGTACCGTTCCTGTCTAAGCACAGATCCCCAGTGATGTTGTGCCTGTGGATAGGGTGCCCGGGGACAGTGAAGAGCAGCAAGAGCTTTCAGGGCTGGCACCTTCCTTGTGGGACAAGGAGCCGGACGTTTGCCTTTTCGGAAGGAGCGTCTGCCGAGTACAAGCGCCGTGAGATGTGCAGCCTGTGGGCAAGCACAGATCCCCAGTGCTGTTGTGCCTGTGCATAGGCTGCACGGGGTCAGTGAAGAGCAGCAAGAGCTTTCAGGGCTGGCACCTTCCTTGTGGGACAAGGAGCCGGACGTTTGCCTTTTCGGTAAGAGGCTCTGCTGAGAACGAACACCGTGAGGTGTACCGTTCCTGGGCAAGCACAGATCCCCAGTGCTGTTGTGCCTGTGGATAGGCTGCACGGGAACAGTGAAGAGCAGCAAGAGCTTTCAGGGCTGGCACCTTCCTTGTGGGACAAGGAGCCGGACGTTTGCCTTTTCGGAAGGAGCGTCTGCCGAGTACAAGCGCCGTGACATGTGCAGCCTGTGGGCAAGCACAGATCCCCAGTGCTTTTGTGCCTGTGCATAGGGTGCACGGGGACAGTGAAGAGCAGCAAGAGCTTTCAGGGCTGGCACCTTCCTTGTGGGACAAGGAGCCGGACGTTTGCCTTTTCTTAAAGAGGCTCTGCTGAGAACGAACACCGTGAGGTGTACCGTTCCTGGGCAAGCACAGATCCCCAGTGCTGTTGTGCCTGTGGATAGGGTGCCCGGGGACAGTGAAGAGCAGCAAGAGCTTTCAGGGCTGGCACCTTCCTTGTGGGACAAGGAGCCGGACGTTTGCCTTTTCGGAAGGAGCGTCTGCCGAGTACAAGCGCCGTGAGATGTGCAGCCTGTGGGCAAGCACAGATCCCCAGTGCTGTTGTGCCTGTGCATAGGCTGCACGGGGACAGTGAAGAGCAGCAAGAGCTTTCAGGGCTGGCACCTTCCTTGTGGGACAAGGAGCCGGATGTTTGCCTTTTCGGTAAGAGGTTCTGCTGAGAACGAACACCGTGAGGTGTACCGTTCCTGGGCAAGTACAGATCCCCAGTGCTGTTTTGCCTGTGGATAGGGTGCCCGGGGACAGTGAAGAGCAGCAAGAGCTTTCAGGGCTGGCACCTTCCTTGTGGGACAAGGAGCCGGATGTTTGCCTTTTCGGTAAGAGGTTCTGCTGAGAATGAATACCGTGAGGTGTACCGTGCCTGTGGGCAAGTACAGATCCCCAGTGCTGTTTTGCCTGTGGATAGGGTGCACGGGGACAGTGAAGAGCAGCAAGAGCTTTCAGGGCTGGCACCTTCCTTGTGGGACAAGGAGCCGGACGTTTGCCTTTTCGGTAAGAGGCTCTGCTGAGAACGAACACCGTGAGGTGTACCGTTCCTGGGCAAGCACAGATCCCCAGTGCTGTTGTGCCTGTGCATAGGCTGCACGGGGACAGTGAAGAGCAGCAAGAGCTTTCAGGGCTGGCACCTTCCTTGTGGGACAAGGAGCCGGACGTTTGCCTTTTCGGAAGGAGCGTCTGCCGAGTACAAGCGCCGTGAGATGTGCAGCCTGTGGGCAAGCACAGATCCCCAGTGCTGTTGTGCCTGTGCATAGGCTGCACGGGGTCAGTGAAGAGCAGCAAGAGCTTTCAGGGCTGGCACCTTCCTTGTGGGACAAGGAGCCGGACGTTTGCCTTTTCGGTAAGAGGCTCTGCTGAGAACGAACACCGTGAGGTGTACCGTTCCTAGTCTAAGTACAGATCCCCAGTGCTGTTTTGCCTGTGGATAGGGTGCACGGGGACAGTGAAGAGCAGCAAGATCTTTCAGGGCTGGCACCTTCCTTGTGGGACAAGGAGCCGGACGTTTGCCTTTTCGGTAAGAGGCTCTGCTGAGAACGAACACCGTGAGGTGTACCGTTCCTGGGCAAGCACAGATCCCCAGTGCTGTTGTGCCTGTGGATAGGGTGCACGGGGACAGTGAAGAGCAGCAAGAGCTTTCAGGGCTGGCACCTTCCTTGTGGGACAAGGAGCCGGACGTTTGCCTTTTCGGTAAGAGGCTCTGCTGAGAACGAACACCGTGAGGTGTACCGTTCCTGTCTAAGCACAGATCCCCAGTGCTGTTGTGCCTGTGCATAGGCTGCACGGGGTCAGTGAAGAGCAGCAAGAGCTTTCAGGGCTGGCACCTTCCTTGTGGGACAAGGAGCCGGACGTTTGCCTTTTCGGAAGGAGCGTCTGCCGAGTACAACCGCCGTGAGATGTGCAGCCTGTGGGCAAGCACAGATCCCCAGTGCTGTTGTGCCTGTGCATAGGGTGCACGGGGACAGTGAAGAGCAGCAAGAGCTTTCAGGGCTGGCACCTTCCTTGTGGGACAAGGAGCCGGACGTTTGCCTTTTCGGAAAGAGGCTCTGCTGAGAACGAACACCGTGAGGTGTACCGTTCCTGTCTAAGTACAGATTCCCAAAGCTGTTGTGCCTGTGGATAGGGTGCACGGGGACAGTGAAGAGCAGCAAGAGCTTTCAGGGCTGGCACCTTCCTTGTGGGACAAGGAGCCAGACGTTTGCCTTTTCGGAAGGAGCGTCTGCCGAGTACAAGCGCCGTGAGATGTGCAGCCTGTGGGCAAGCACAGATCCCCAGTGCTGTTGTGCCTGTGCATAGGCTGCACGGGGACAGTGAAGAGCAGCAAGAGCTTTCAGGGCTGGCACCTTCCTTGTGGGACAAGGAGCCGGACGTTTGCCTTTTCGGTAAGAGGCTCTGCTGAGAACGAACACCGTGAGGTGTACCGTTCCTGTCTAAGCACAGATCCCCAGTGCTGTTGTGCCTGTGCATAGGCTGCACGGGAACAGTGAAGAGCAGCAAGAGCTTTCAGGGCTGGCACCTTCCTTGTGGGACAAGGAGCCGGACGTTTGCCTTTTCGGAAGGAGCGTCTGCCGAGTACAAGCGCCGTGAGATGTGCAGCCTGTGGGCAAGCACAGATCCCCAGTGCTGTTGTGCCTGTGCATAGGGTGCACGGGGACAGTGAAGAGCAGCAAGAGCTTTCAGGGCTGGCACCTTCCTTGTGGGACAAGGAGCCGGACGTTTGCCTTTTCGGAAAGAGGCTCTGCTGAGAACGAACACCGTGAGGTGTACCGTTCCTGTCTAAGTACAGATTCCCAAAGCTGTTGTGCCTGTGGATAGGGTGCACGGGGACAGTGAAGAGCAGCAAGACCTTTCAGGGCTGGCACCTTCCTTGTGGGACAAGGAGCCAGACGTTTGCCTTTTCGGAAGGAGCGTCTGCCGAGTACAAGCGCCGTGAGATGTGCAGCCTGTGGGCAAGCACAGATCCCCAGTGCTGTTGTGCCTGTGCATAGGCTGCACGGGGACAGTGAAGAGCAGCAAGAGCTTTCAGGGCTGGCACCTTCCTTGTGGGACAAGGAGCCGGACGTTTGCCTTTTCGGAAAGAGGCTCTGCTGAGAACGAACACCGTGAGGTGTACCGTTCCTGGGCAAGCACAGATCCCCAGTGCTGTTGTGCCTGTGGATAGGGTGCACGGGGACAGTGAAGAGCAGCAAGAGCTTTCAGGGCTGGCACCTTCCTTGTGGGACAAGGAGCCGGACGTTTGCCTTTTCGGAAAGAGGCTCTGCTGAGAACGAACACCGTGAGGTGTACCGTTCCTGTCTAAGCACAGATCCCCAGTGCTGTTGTGCCTGTGGATAGGGTGCCCGGGGACAGTGAAGAGCAGCAAGAGCTTTCAGGGCTGGCACCTTCCTTGTGGGACAAGGAGCCGGACGTTTGCCTTTTCGGAAGGAGCGTCTGCCGAGTACAAGCGCCGTGAGATGTGCAGCCTGTGGGCAAGCACAGATCCCCAGTGCTGTTGTGCCTGTGCATAGGGTGCACGGGGACAGTGAAGAGCAGCAAGAGCTTTCAGGGCTGGCACCTTCCTTGTGGGACAAGGAGCCGGATGTTTGCCTTTTCGGTAAGAGGTTCTGCTGAGAACGAACACCGTGAGGTGTACCGTTCCTGGGCAAGTACAGATCCCCAGTGCTGTTTTGCCTGTGGATAGGGTGCACGGGGACAGTGAAGAGCAGCAAGAGCTTTCAGGGCTGGCACCTTCCTTGTGGGACAAGGAGCCGGACGTTTGCCTTTTCGGTAAGAGGCTCTGCTGAGAACGAACACCGTGAGGTGTACCGTTCCTGGGCAAGCACAGATCCCCAGTGCTGTTGTGCCTGTGCATAGGCTGCACGGGGACAGTGAAGAGCAGCAAGAGCTTTCAGGGCTGGCACCTTCCTTGTGGGACAAGGAGCCGGACGTTTGCCTTTTCGAAAGGAGCGTCTGCCGAGTACAACCGCCGTAGATGTGCAGCCTGTGGGCAAGCACAGATCCCCAGTGCTGTTGTGCCTGTGCATAGGCTGCACGGGGACAGTGAAGAGCAGCAAGAGCTTTCAGGGCTGGCACCTTCCTTGTGGGACAAGGAGCCGGACGTTTGCCCTTTCGGTAAGAGGCTCTGCTGAGAACGAACACCGTGAGGTGTACCGTTCCTGGGCAAGCACAGATCCCCAGTGCTGTTGTGCCTGTGGATAGGGTGCACGGGGACAGTGAAAAGCAGCAAGAGCTTTCAGGGCTGGCACCTTCCTTGTGGGACAAGGAGCCGGACGTTTGCCTTTTCGGAAAGAGGCTCTGCTGAGAACGAACACCGTGAGGTCTACCGTTCCTGTCTAAGTACAGATTCCCAAAGCTGTTGTGCCTGTGGATAGGGTGCCCGGGGACAGTGAAGAGCAGCAAGAGCTTTCAGGGCTGGCACCTTCCTTGTGGGACAAGGAGCCGGACGTTTGCCTTTTCGAAAGGAGCGTCTGCCGAGTACAAGCGCCGTGAGATGTGCAGCCTGTGGGCAAGCACAGATCCCCAGTGCTGTTGTGCCTGTGCATAGGGTGCACGGGGACAGTGAAGAGCAGCAAGAGCTTTCAGGGCTGGCACCTTCCTTGTGGGACAAGGAGCCGGACGTTTGCCTTTTCGAAAGGAGCGTCTGCCGAGTACAACCGCCGTAGATGTGCAGCCTGTGGGCAAGCACAGATCCCCAGTGCTGTTGTGCCTGTGCATAGGCTGCACGGGGACAGTGAAGAGCAGCAAGAGCTTTCAGGGCTGGCACCTTCCTTGTGGGACAAGGAGCCGGACGTTTGCCTTTTCGGTAAGAGGCTCTGCTGAGAACGAACACCGTGAGGTGTACCGTTCCTGTCTAAGTACAGATTCCCAAAGCTGTTGTGCCTGTGGATAGGGTGCACGGGGACAGTGAAGAGCAGCAAGAGCTTTCAGGGCTGGCACCTTCCTTGTGGGACAAGGAGCCGGACGTTTGCCTTTTCGGTAAGAGGCTCTGCTGAGAACGAACACCGTGAGGTCTACCGTTCCTGGGCAAGCACAGATCCCCAGTGCTGTTGTGCCTGTGCATAGGCTGCACGGGAACAGTGAAGAGCAGCAAGAGCTTTCAGGGCTGGCACCTTCCTTGTGGGACAAGGAGCCGGACGTTTGCCTTTTCGAAAGGAGCGTCTGCCGAGTACAAGCGCCGTGAGATGTGCAGCCTGTGGGCAAGCACAGATCCCCAGTGCTGTTGTGCCTGTGCATAGGGTGCACGGGGACAGTGAAGAGCAGCAAGAGCTTTCAGGGCTGGCACCTTCCTTGTGGGACAAGGAGCCGGATGTTTGCCTTTTCGGTAAGAGGTTCTGCTGAGAATGAACACCGTGAGGTGTACCGTGCCTGTGGGCAAGTACAGATCCCCAGTGCTGTTTTGCCTGTGGATAGGGTGCACGGGGACAGTGAAGAGCAGCAAGAGCTTTCAGGGCTGGCACCTTCCTTGTGGGACAAGGAGCCGGACGTTTGCCTTTTCGGTAAGAGGCTCTGCTGAGAACGAACACCGTGAGGTGTACCGTTCCTGGGCAAGCACAGATCCCCAGTGCTGTTGTGCCTGTGCATAGGCTGCACGGGGACAGTGAAGAGCAGCAAGAGCTTTCAGGGCTGGCACCTTCCTTGTGGGACAAGGAGCCGGACGTTTGCCTTTTCGGAAGGAGCGTCTGCCGAGTACAAGCGCCGTGAGATGTGCAGCCTGTGGGCAAGCACAGATCCCCAGTGCTGTTGTGCCTGTGCATAGGCTGCACGGGGACAGTGAAGAGCAGCAAGAGCTTTCAGGGCTGGCACCTTCCTTGTGGGACAAGGAGCCGGACGTTTGCCTTTTCGGTAAGAGGCTCTGCTGAGAACGAACACCGTGAGGTGTACCGTTCCTAGTCTAAGTACAGATCCCCAGTGCTGTTTTGCCTGTGGATAGGGTGCACGGGGACAGTGAAGAGCAGCAAGATCTTTCAGGGCTGGCACCTTCCTTGTGGGACAAGGAGCCGGACGTTTGCCTTTTCGGTAAGAGGCTCTGCTGAGAACGAACACCGTGAGGTGTACCGTTCCTGGGCAAGCACAGATCCCCAGTGCTGTTGTGCCTGTGGATAGGGTGCACGGGGACAGTGAAGAGCAGCAAGAGCTTTCAGGGCTGGCACCTTCCTTGTGGGACAAGGAGCCGGACGTTTGCCTTTTCGGTAAGAGGCTCTGCTGAGAACGAACACCGTGAGGTGTACCGTTCCTGTCTAAGCACAGATCCCCAGTGCTGTTGTGCCTGTGCATAGGCTGCACGGGAACAGTGAAGAGCAGCAAGAGCTTTCAGGGCTGGCACCTTCCTTGTGGGACAAGGAGCCGGACGTTTGCCTTTTCGGAAGGAGCGTCTGCCGAGTACAACCGCCGTGAGATGTGCAGCCTGTGGGCAAGCACAGATCCCCAGTGCTGTTGTGCCTGTGCATAGGGTGCACGGGGACAGTGAAGAGCAGCAAGAGCTTTCAGGGCTGGCACCTTCCTTGTGGGACAAGGAGCCGGACGTTTGCCTTTTCGGAAAGAGGCTCTGCTGAGAACGAACACCGTGAGGTGTACCGTTCCTGTCTAAGTACAGATTCCCAAAGCTGTTGTGCCTGTGGATAGGGTGCATGGGGACAGTGAAGAGCAGCAAGAGCTTTCAGGGCTGGCACCTTCCTTGTGGGACAAGGAGCCAGACGTTTGCCTTTTCGGAAGGAGCGTCTGCCGAGTACAAGCGCCGTGAGATGTGCAGCCTGTGGGCAAGCACAGATCCCCAGTGCTGTTGTGCCTGTGCATAGGCTGCACGGGGACAGTGAAGAGCAGCAAGAGCTTTCAGGGCTGGCACCTTCCTTGTGGGACAAGGAGCCGGACGTTTGCCTTTTCGGTAAGAGGCTCTGCTGAGAACGAACACCGTGAGGTGTACCGTTCCTGGGCAAGCACAGATCCCCAGTGCTGTTGTGCCTGTGGATAGGGTGCACGGGGACAGTGAAGAGCAGCAAGAGCTTTCAGGGCTGGCACCTTCCTTGTGGGACAAGGAGCCGGACGTTTGCCTTTTCGGAAGGAGCGTCTGCCGAGTACAAGCGCCGTGAGATGTGCAGCCTGTGGGCAAGCACAGATCCCCAGTGCTGTTGTGCCTGTGCATAGGGTGCACGGGGACAGTGAAGAGCAGCAAGAGCTTTCAGGGCTGGCACCTTCCTTGTGGGACAAGGAGCCGGACGTTTGCCTTTTCGGAAAGAGGCTCTGCTGAGAACGAACACCGTGAAGGTCTACCGTTCCTGTCTAAGTACAGATTCCCAAAGCTGTTGTGCCTGTGGATAGGGTGCACGGGGACAGTGAAGAGCAGCAAGACCTTTCAGGGCTGGCACCTTCCTTGTGGGACAAGGAGCCAGACGTTTGCCTTTTCGGAAGGAGCGTCTGCCGAGTACAAGCGCCGTGAGATGTGCAGCCTGTGGGCAAGCACAGATCCCCAGTGCTGTTGTGCCTGTGCATAGGCTGCACGGGGACAGTGAAGAGCAGCAAGAGCTTTCAGGGCTGGCACCTTCCTTGTGGGACAAGGAGCCGGACGTTTGCCTTTTCGGAAAGAGGCTCTGCTGAGAACGAACACCGTGAGGTGTACCGTTCCTGGGCAAGCACAGATCCCCAGTGCTGTTGTGCCTGTGGATAGGGTGCACGGGGACAGTGAAGAGCAGCAAGAGCTTTCAGGGCTGGCACCTTCCTTGTGGGACAAGGAGCCGGACGTTTGCCTTTTCGGTAAGAGGCTCTGCTGAGAACGAACACCGTGAGGTGTACCGTTCCTGTCTAAGCACAGATCCCCAGTGATGTTGTGCCTGTGGATAGGGTGCCCGGGGACAGTGAAGAGCAGCAAGAGCTTTCAGGGCTGGCACCTTCCTTGTGGGACAAGGAGCCGGACGTTTGCCTTTTCGGAAGGAGCGTCTGCCGAGTACAAGCGCCGTGAGATGTGCAGCCTGTGGGCAAGCACAGATCCCCAGTGCTGTTGTGCCTGTGCATAGGCTGCACGGGGTCAGTGAAGAGCAGCAAGAGCTTTCAGGGCTGGCACCTTCCTTGTGGGACAAGGAGCCGGACGTTTGCCTTTTCGGTAAGAGGCTCTGCTGAGAACGAACACCGTGAGGTGTACCGTTCCTGGGCAAGCACAGATCCCCAGTGATGTTGTGCCTGTGCATAGGCTGCACGGGAACAGTGAAGAGCAGCAAGAGCTTTCAGGGCTGGCACCTTCCTTGTGGGACAAGGAGCCGGACGTTTGCCTTTTCGGAAGGAGCGTCTGCCGAGTACAAGCGCCGTGACATGTGCAGCCTGTGGGCAAGCACAGATCCCCAGTGCTTTTGTGCCTGTGCATAGGGTGCACGGGGACAGTGAAGAGCAGCAAGAGCTTTCAGGGCTGGCACCTTCCTTGTGGGACAAGGAGCCGGACGTTTGCCTTTTCGGAAAGAGGCTCTGCTGAGAACGAACACCGTGAGGTGTACCGTTCCTGGGCAAGCACAGATCCCCAGTGCTGTTGTGCCTGTGGATAGGGTGCCCGGGGACAGTGAAGAGCAGCAAGAGCTTTCAGGGCTGGCACCTTCCTTGTGGGACAAGGAGCCGGACGTTTGCCTTTTCGGAAGGAGCGTCTGCCGAGTACAAGCGCCGTGAGATGTGCAGCCTGTGGGCAAGCACAGATCCCCAGTGCTGTTGTGCCTGTGCATAGGCTGCACGGGGACAGTGAAGAGCAGCAAGAGCTTTCAGGGCTGGCACCTTCCTTGTGGGACAAGGAGCCGGATGTTTGCCTTTTCGGTAAGAGGTTCTGCTGAGAACGAACACCGTGAGGTGTACCGTTCCTGGGCAAGTACAGATCCCCAGTGCTGTTTTGCCTGTGGATAGGGTGCCCGGGGACAGTGAAGAGCAGCAAGAGCTTTCAGGGCTGGCACCTTCCTTGTGGGACAAGGAGCCGGATGTTTGCCTTTTCGGTAAGAGGTTCTGCTGAGAATGAACACCGTGAGGTGTACCGTGCCTGTGGGCAAGTACAGATCCCCAGTGCTGTTTTGCCTGTGGATAGGGTGCACGGGGACAGTGAAGAGCAGCAAGAGCTTTCAGGGCTGGCACCTTCCTTGTGGGACAAGGAGCCGGACGTTTGCCTTTTCGGTAAGAGGCTCTGCTGAGAACGAACACCGTGAGGTGTACCGTTCCTGGGCAAGCACAGATCCCCAGTGCTGTTGTGCCTGTGCATAGGCTGCACGGGGACAGTGAAGAGCAGCAAGAGCTTTCAGGGCTGGCACCTTCCTTGTGGGACAAGGAGCCGGACGTTTGCCTTTTCGGAAGGAGCGTCTGCCGAGTACAAGCGCCGTGAGATGTGCAGCCTGTGGGCAAGCACAGATCCCCAGTGCTGTTGTGCCTGTGCATAGGCTGCACGGGGTCAGTGAAGAGCAGCAAGAGCTTTCAGGGCTGGCACCTTCCTTGTGGGACAAGGAGCCGGACGTTTGCCTTTTCGGTAAGAGGCTCTGCTGAGAACGAACACCGTGAGGTGTACCGTTCCTAGTCTAAGTACAGATCCCCAGTGCTGTTTTGCCTGTGGATAGGGTGCACGGGGACAGTGAAGAGCAGCAAGATCTTTCAGGGCTGGCACCTTCCTTGTGGGACAAGGAGCCGGACGTTTGACTTTTCGGTAAGAGGCTCTGCTGAGAACGAACACCGTGAGGTGTACCGTTCCTGGGCAAGCACAGATCCCCAGTGCTGTTGTGCCTGTGGATAGGGTGCACGGGGACAGTGAAGAGCAGCAAGAGCTTTCAGGGCTGGCACCTTCCTTGTGGGACAAGGAGCCGGACGTTTGCCTTTTCGGTAAGAGGCTCTGCTGAGAACGAACACCGTGAGGTGTACCGTTCCTGGGCAAGCACAGATCCCCAGTGCTGTTGTGCCTGTGCATAGGCTGCACGGGGACAGTGAAGAGCAGCAAGAGCTTTCAGGGCTGGCACCTTCCTTGTGGGACAAGGAGCCGGACGTTTGCCTTTTCGGAAGGAGCGTCTGCCGAGTACAAGCGCCGTGAGATGTGCAGCCTGTGGGCAAGCACAGATCCCCAGTGCTGTTGTGCCTGTGCATAGGGTGCACGGGGACAGTGAAGAGCAGCAAGAGCTTTCAGGGCTGGCACCTTCCTTGTGGGACAAGGAGCCGGACGTTTGCCTTTTCGGAAAGAGGCTCTGCTGAGAACGAACACCGTGAGGTGTACCGTTCCTGTCTAAGTACAGATTCCCAAAGCTGTTGTGCCTGTGGATAGGGTGCACGGGGACAGTGAAGAGCAGCAAGAGCTTTCAGGGCTGGCACCTTCCTTGTGGGACAAGGAGCCGGACGTTTGCCTTTTCGGAAGGAGCGTCTGCCGAGTACAAGCGCCGTGAGATGTGCAGCCTGTGGGCAAGCACAGATCCCCAGTGCTGTTGTGCCTGTGCATAGGCTGCACGGGGACAGTGAAGAGCAGCAAGAGCTTTCAGGGCTGGCACCTTCCTTGTGGGACAAGGAGCCGGACGTTTGCCTTTTCGGTAAGAGGCTCTGCTGAGAACGAACACCGTGAGGTGTACCGTTCCTGTCTAAGCACAGATCCCCAGTGCTGTTGTGCCTGTGCATAGGCTGCACGGGAACAGTGAAGAGCAGCAAGAGCTTTCAGGGCTGGCACCTTCCTTGTGGGACAAGGAGCCGGACGTTTGCCTTTTCGGAAGGAGCGTCTGCCGAGTACAAGCGCCGTGAGATGTGCAGCCTGTGGGCAAGCACAGATCCCCAGTGCTGTTGTGCCTGTGCATAGGGTGCACGGGGACAGTGAAGAGCAGCAAGAGCTTTCAGGGCTGGCACCTTCCTTGTGGGACAAGGAGCCGGACGTTTGCCTTTTCGGAAAGAGGCTCTGCTGAGAACGAACACCGTGAGGTGTACCGTTCCTGTCTAAGTACAGATTCCCAAAGCTGTTGTGCCTGTGGATAGGGTGCACGGGGACAGTGAAGAGCAGCAAGACCTTTCAGGGCTGGCACCTTCCTTGTGGGACAAGGAGCCAGACGTTTGCCTTTTCGGAAGGAGCGTCTGCCGAGTACAAGCGCCGTGAGATGTGCAGCCTGTGGGCAAGCACAGATCCCCAGTGCTGTTGTGCCTGTGCATAGGCTGCACGGGGACAGTGAAGAGCAGCAAGAGCTTTCAGGGCTGGCACCTTCCTTGTGGGACAAGGAGCCGGACGTTTGCCTTTTCGGAAAGAGGCTCTGCTGAGAACGAACACCGTGAGGTGTACCGTTCCTGGGCAAGCACAGATCCCCAGTGCTGTTGTGCCTGTGGATAGGGTGCACGGGGACAGTGAAGAGCAGCAAGAGCTTTCAGGGCTGGCACCTTCCTTGTGGGACAAGGAGCCGGACGTTTGCCTTTTCGGTAAGAGGCTCTGCTGAGAACGAACACCGTGAGGTGTACCGTTCCTGTCTAAGCACAGATCCCCAGTGCTGTTGTGCCTGTGCATAGGGTGCCCGGGGACAGTGAAGAGCAGCAAGAGCTTTCAGGGCTGGCACCTTCCTTGTGGGACAAGGAGCCGGACGTTTGCCTTTTCGGAAGGAGCGTCTGCCGAGTACAAGCGCCGTGAGATGTGCAGCCTGTGGGCAAGCACAGATCCCCAGTGCTGTTGTGCCTGTGCATAGGCTGCACGGGGTCAGTGAAGAGCAGCAAGAGCTTTCAGGGCTGGCACCTTCCTTGTGGGACAAGGAGCCGGACGTTTGCCTTTTCGGTAAGAGGCTCTGCTGAGAACGAACACCGTGAGGTGTACCGTTCCTGGGCAAGCACAGATCCCCAGTGATGTTGTGCCTGTGCATAGGCTGCACGGGAACAGTGAAGAGCAGCAAGAGCTTTCAGGGCTGGCACCTTCCTTGTGGGACAAGGAGCCGGACGTTTGCCTTTTCGGAAGGAGCGTCTGCCGAGTACAAGCGCCGTGACATGTGCAGCCTGTGGGCAAGCACAGATCCCCAGTGCTGTTGTGCCTGTGCATAGGGTGCACGGGGACAGTGAAGAGCAGCAAGAGCTTTCAGGGCTGGCACCTTCCTTGTGGGACAAGGAGCCGGACGTTTGCCTTTTCGGTAAGAGGCTCTGCTGAGAACGAACACCGTGAGGTGTACCGTTCCTGGGCAAGCACAGATCCCCAGTGCTGTTGTGCCTGTGGATAGGGTGCCCGGGGACAGTGAAGAGCAGCAAGAGCTTTCAGGGCTGGCACCTTCCTTGTGGGACAAGGAGCCGGACGTTTGCCTTTTCGGAAGGAGCGTCTGCCGAGTACAAGCGCCGTGAGATGTGCAGCCTGTGGGCAAGCACAGATCCCCAGTGCTGTTGTGCCTGTGCATAGGCTGCACGGGGACAGTGAAGAGCAGCAAGAGCTTTCAGGGCTGGCACCTTCCTTGTGGGACAAGGAGCCGGACGTTTGCCTTTTCGGAAGGAGCGTCTGCCGAGTACAAGCGCCGTGAGATGTGCAGCCTGTGGGCAAGCGCAGATCCCCAGTGCTGTTGTGCCTGTGGATAGGGTGCATGGGGACAGTGAAGAGCAGCAAGAGCTTTCAGGGCTGGCACCTTCCTTGTGGGACAAGGAGCCGGACGTTTGCCTTTTCGGAAAGAGGCTCTGCTAAGAACGAACACCGTGAGGTGTACCGTTCCTGTCTAAGTACAGATTCCCAAAGCTGTTGTGCCTGTGGATAGGGTGCACGGGGACAGTGAAGAGCAGCAAGAGCTTTCAGGGCTGGCACCTTCCTTGTGGGACAAGGAGCCGGACGTTTGCCTTTTCGGAAGGAGCGTCTGCCGAGTACAAGCGCCGTGAGATGTGCAGCCTGTGGGCAAGCACAGATCCCCAGTGCTGTTGTGCCTGTGCATAGGCTGCACGGGGACAGTGAAGGGCAGCAAGAGCTTTCAGGGCTGGCACCTTCCTTGTGGGACAAGGAGCCGGACGTTTGCCTTTTCGGTAAGAGGCTCTGCTGAGAACGAACACCGTGAGGTGTACCGTTCCTGGGCAAGCACAGATCCCCAGTGCTGTTGTGCCTGTGGATAGGGTGCCCGGGGACAGTGAAGAGCAGCAAGAGCTTTCAGGGCTGGCACCTTCCTTGTGGGACAAGGAGCCGGACGTTTGCCTTTTCGGAAGGAGCGTCTGCCGAGTACAAGCGCCGTGAGATGTGCAGCCTGTGGGCAAGCACAGATCCCCAGTGCTGTTGTGCCTGTGCATAGGCTGCACGGGGACAGTGAAGAGCAGCAAGAGCTTTCAGGGCTGGCACCTTCCTTGTGGGACAAGGAGCCGGACGTTTGCCTTTTCGGTAAGAGGCTCTGCTGAGAACGAACACCGTGAGGTGTACCGTTCCTGGGCAAGCACAGATCCCCAGTGCTGTTGTGCCTGTGGATAGGGTGCCCGGGGACAGTGAAGAGCAGCAAGAGCTTTCAGGGCTGGCACCTTCCTTGTGGGACAAGGAGCCGGACGTTTGCCTTTTCGGTAAGAGGCTCTGCTGAGAACGAACACCGTGAGGTCTACCGTTCCTGGGCAAGCACAGATCCCCAGTGCTGTTGTGCCTGTGGATAGGCTGCACGGGAACAGTGAAGAGCAGCAAGAGCTTTCAGGGCTGGCACCTTCCTTGTGGGACAAGGAGCCGGACGTTTGCCTTTTCGGAAGGAGCGTCTGCCGAGTACAAGCGCCGTGAGATGTGCAGCCTGTGGGCAAGCACAGATCCCCAGTGCTGTTGTGCCTGTGCATAGGCTGCACGGGGACAGTGAAGAGCAGCAAGAGCTTTCAGGGCTGGCACCTTCCTTGTGGGACAAGGAGCCGGATGTTTGCCTTTTCGGTAAGAGGTTCTGCTGAGAACGAACACCGTGAGGTGTACCGTTCCTGGGCAAGTACAGATCCCCAGTGCTGTTTTGCCTGTGGATAGGGTGCACGGGGACAGTGAAGAGCAGCAAGAGCTTTCAGGGCTGGCACCTTCCTTGTGGGACAAGGAGCCGGACGTTTGCCTTTTCGGTAAGAGGCTCTGCTGAGAACGAACACCGTGAGGTGTACCGTTCCTGGGCAAGCACAGATCCCCAGTGCTGTTGTGCCTGTGCATAGGGTGCACGGGGACAGTGAAGAGCAGCAAGAGCTTTCAGGGCTGGCACCTTCCTTGTGGGACAAGGAGCCGGACGTTTGCCTTTTCGAAAGGAGCGTCTGCCGAGTACAACCGCCGTGGATGTGCAGCCTGTGGGCAAGCACAGATCCCCAGTGCTGTTGTGCCTGTGCATAGGCTGCACGGGGACAGTGAAGAGCAGCAAGAGCTTTCAGGGCTGGCACCTTCCTTGTGGGACAAGGAGCCGGACGTTTGCCTTTCGGTAAGAGGCTCTGCTGAGAACGAACACCGTGAGGTGTACCGTTCCTGGGCAAGCACAGATCCCCAGTGCTGTTGTGCCTGTGGATAGGGTGCACGGGGACAGTGAAAAGCAGCAAGAGCTTTCAGGGCTGGCACCTTCCTTGTGGGACAAGGAGCCGGACGTTTGCCTTTTCGGAAAGAGGCTCTGCTGAGAACGAACACCGTGAGGTGTACCGTTCCTGTCTAAGCACAGATCCCCAGTGCTGTTGTGCCTGTGCATAGGGTGCACGGGGACAGTGAAGAGCAGCAAGAGCTTTCAGGGCTGGCACCTTCCTTGTGGGACAAGGAGCCGGACGTTTGCCTTTTCGAAAGGAGCGTCTGCCGAGTACAACCGCCGTAGATGTGCAGCCTGTGGGCAAGCACAGATCCCCAGTGCTGTTGTGCCTGTGCATAGGCTGCACGGGGACAGTGAAGAGCAGCAAGAGCTTTCAGGGCTGGCACCTTCCTTGTGGGACAAGGAGCCGGACGTTTGCCTTTTCGGTAAGAGGCTCTGCTGAGAACGAACACCGTGAGGTCTACCGTTCCTGTCTAAGTACAGATTCCCAAAGCTGTTGTGCCTGTGGATAGGGTGCACGGGGACAGTGAAGAGCAGCAAGAGCTTTCAGGGCTGGCACCTTCCTTGTGGGACAAGGAGCCGGACGTTTGCCTTTTCGGAAAATTGCAATGCCGAGAAAGAACACCGTGAGGTGTACCGTTCCTGGGCAAGCACAGATCCCCAGTGCTGTTGTGCCTGTGGATAGGGTGCACGGGGACAGTGAAGAGCAGCAAGAGCTTTCAGGGCTGGCACCTTCCTTGTGGGACAAGGAGCCGGACGTTTGCCTTTTCGGAAAGAGGCTCTGCTGAGAACGAACACCGTGAGGTGTACCGTTCCTGTCTAAGTACAGATTCCCAAAGCTGTTGTGCCTGTGGATAGGGTGCACGGGGACAGTGAAGAGCAGCAAGACCTTTCAGGGCTGGCACCTTCCTTGTGGGACAAGGAGCCAGACGTTTGCCTTTTCGGAAGGAGCGTCTGCCGAGTACAAGCGCCGTGACATGTGCAGCCTGTGGGCAAGCACAGATCCCCAGTGCTGTTGTGCCTGTGCATAGGGTGCACGGGGACAGTGAAGAGCAGCAAGAGCTTTCAGGGCTGGCACCTTCCTTGTGGGACAAGGAGCCGGACGTTTGCCTTTTCGGAAAGAGGCTCTGCTGAGAACGAACACCGTGAGGTGTACCGTTCCTGGGCAAGCACAGATCCCCAGTGCTGTTGTGCCTGTGGATAGGGTGCACGGGGACAGTGAAGAGCAGCAAGAGCTTTCAGGGCTGGCACCTTCCTTGTGGGACAAGGAGCCGGACGTTTGCCTTTTCGGTAAGAGGCTCTGCTGAGAACGAACACCGTGAGATGTACCGTTCCTGTCTAAGCACAGATCCCCAGTGCTGTTGTGCCTGTGGATAGGGTGCCCGGGGACAGTGAAGAGCAGCAAGAGCTTTCAGGGCTGGCACCTTCCTTGTGGGACAAGGAGCCGGACGTTTGCCTTTTCGGAAGGAGCGTCTGCCGAGTACAAGCGCCGTGAGATGTGCAGCCTGTGGGCAAGCACAGATCCCCAGTGCTGTTGTGCCTCTGCATAGGGTGCAGGGGGTCAGTGAAGAGCAGCAAGAGCTTTCAGGGCTGGCACCTTCCTTGTGGGACAAGGAGCCGGACGTTTGCCTTTTCGGTAAGAGGCTCTGCTGAGAACGAACACCGTGAGGTGTACCGTTCCTGGGCAAGCACAGATCCCCAGTGCTGTTGTGCCTGTGCATAGGCTGCACGGGAACAGTGAAGAGCAGCAAGAGCTTTCAGGGCTGGCACCTTCCTTGTGGGACAAGGAGCCGGACGTTTGCCTTTTCGGAAGGAGCGTCTGCCGAGTACAAGCGCCGTGAGATGTGCAGCCTGTGGGCAAGCACAGATCCCCAGTGCTGTTGTGCCTGTGCATAGGGTGCACGGGGACAGTGAAGAGCAGCAAGAGCTTTCAGGGCTGGCACCTTCCTTGTGGGACAAGGAGCCGGATGTTTGCCTTTTCGGTAAGAGGTTCTGCTGAGAACGAACACCGTGAGGTGTACCGTTCCTGGGCAAGTACAAATCCCCAGTGCTGTTTTGCCTGTGGATAGGGTGCCCGGGGACAGTGAAGAGCAGCAAGAGCTTTCAGGGCTGGCACCTTCCTTGTGGGACAAGGAGCCGGACGTTTGCCTTTTCGGAAAGAGGCTCTGCTGAGAACGAATACCGTGAGGTGTACCGTTCCTGTCTAAGCACAGCTCCCCAGTGCTGTTGTGCCTGTGGATAGGGTGCACGGGGACAGTGAAGAGCAGCAAGAGCTTTCAGGGCTGGCACCTTCCTTGTGGGACAAGGAGCCGGACGTTTGCCTTTTCGGTAAGAGGCTCTGCTGAGAACGAACACCGTGAGGTGTACCGTTCCTGGGCAAGCACAGATCCCCAGTGCTGTTGTGCCTGTGCATAGGGTGCACGGGGACAGTGAAGAGCAGCAAGAGCTTTCAGGGCTGGCACCTTCCTTGTGGGACAAGGAGCCGGACGTTTGCCTTTTCGAAAGGAGCGTCTGCCGAGTACAACCGCCGTAGATGTGCAGCATGTGGGCAAGCACAGATCCCCAGTGCTGTTGTGCCTGTGCATAGGGTGCACGGGGACAGTGAAGAGCAGCAAGAGCTTTCAGGGCTGGCACCTTCCTTGTGGGACAAGGAGCCGGACGTTTGCCTTTTCGGTAAGAGGCTCTGCTGAGAACGAACACCGTGAGGTGTACCGTTCCTGGGCAAGCACAGATCCCCAGTGCTGTTGTGCCTGTGGATAGGGTGCACGGGGACAGTGAAAAGCAGCAAGAGCTTTCAGGGCTGGCACCTTCCTTGTGGGACAAGGAGCCGGACGTTTGCCTTTTCGGAAGGAGCGTCTGCCGAGTACAAGCGCCGTGAGATGTGCAGCCTGTGGGCAAGCACAGATCCCCAGTGCTGTTGTGCCTGTGCATAGGCTGCACGGGGACAGTGAAGAGCAGCAAGAGCTTTCAGGGCTGGCACCTTCCTTGTGGGACAAGGAGCCGGATGTTTGCCTTTTCGGTAAGAGGTTCTGCTGAGAACGAACACCGTGAGGTGTACCGTTCCTGGGCAAGTACAGATCCCCAGTGCTGTTTTGCCTGTGGATAGGGTGCACGGGGACAGTGAAGAGCAGCAAGAGCTTTCAGGGCTGGCACCTTCCTTGTGGGACAAGGAGCCGGACGTTTGCCTTTTCGGTAAGAGGCTCTGCTGAGAACGAACACCGTGAGGTGTACCGTTCCTGGGCAAGCACAGATCCCCAGTGCTGTTGTGCCTGTGCATAGGGTGCACGGGGACAGTGAAGAGCAGCAAGAGCTTTCAGGGCTGGCACCTTCCTTGTGGGACAAGGAGCCGGACGTTTGCCTTTTCGAAAGGAGCGTCTGCCGAGTACAACCGCCGTGGATGTGCAGCCTGTGGGCAAGCACAGATCCCCAGTGCTGTTGTGCCTGTGCATAGGGTGCACGGGGACAGTGAAGAGCAGCAAGAGCTTTCAGGGCTGGCACCTTCCTTGTGGGACAAGGAGCCGGACGTTTGCCTTTCGGTAAGAGGCTCTGCTGAGAACGAACACCGTGAGGTGTACCGTTCCTGGGCAAGCACAGATCCCCAGTGCTGTTGTGCCTGTGGATAGGGTGCACGGGGACAGTGAAAAGCAGCAAGAGCTTTCAGGGCTGGCACCTTCCTTGTGGGACAAGGAGCCGGACGTTTGCCTTTTCGGAAAGAGGCTCTGCTGAGAACGAACACCGTGAGGTGTACCGTTCCTGTCTAAGCACAGATCCCCAGTGATGTTGTGCCTGTGCATAGGGTGCACGGGGACAGTGAAGAGCAGCAAGAGCTTTCAGGGCTGGCACCTTCCTTGTGGGACAAGGAGCCGGACGTTTGCCTTTTCGAAAGGAGCGTCTGCCGAGTACAACCGCCGTAGATGTGCAGCCTGTGGGCAAGCACAGATCCCCAGTGCTGTTGTGCCTGTGCATAGGCTGCACGGGGACAGTGAAGAGCAGCAAGAGCTTTCAGGGCTGGCACCTTCCTTGTGGGACAAGGAGCCGGACGTTTGCCTTTTCGGTAAGAGGCTCTGCTGAGAACGAACACCGTGAGGTCTACCGTTCCTGTCTAAGTACAGATTCCCAAAGCTGTTGTGCCTGTGGATAGGGTGCACGGGGACAGTGAAGAGCAGCAAGAGCTTTCAGGGCTGGCACCTTCCTTGTGGGACAAGGAGCCGGACGTTTGCCTTTTCGGAAAATTGCAATGCCGAGAAAGAACACCGTGAGGTGTACCGTTCCTGGGCAAGCACAGATCCCCAGTGCTGTTGTGCCTGTGGATAGGGTGCACGGGGACAGTGAAGAGCAGCAAGAGCTTTCAGGGCTGGCACCTTCCTTGTGGGACAAGGAGCCGGACGTTTGCCTTTTCGGAAAGAGGCTCTGCTGAGAACGAACACCGTGAGGTGTACCGTTCCTGTCTAAGTACAGATTCCCAAAGCTGTTGTGCCTGTGGATAGGGTGCACGGGGACAGTGAAGAGCAGCAAGACCTTTCAGGGCTGGCACCTTCCTTGTGGGACAAGGAGCCAGACGTTTGCCTTTTCGGAAGGAGCGTCTGCCGAGTACAAGCGCCGTGACATGTGCAGCCTGTGGGCAAGCACAGATCCCCAGTGCTGTTGTGCCTGTGCATAGGGTGCACGGGGACAGTGAAGAGCAGCAAGAGCTTTCAGGGCTGGCACCTTCCTTGTGGGACAAGGAGCCGGACGTTTGCCTTTTCGGAAAGAGGCTCTGCTGAGAACGAACACCGTGAGGTGTACCGTTCCTGGGCAAGCACAGATCCCCAGTGCTGTTGTGCCTGTGGATAGGGTGCACGGGGACAGTGAAGAGCAGCAAGAGCTTTCAGGGCTGGCACCTTCCTTGTGGGACAAGGAGCCGGACGTTTGCCTTTTCGGTAAGAGGCTCTGCTGAGAACGAACACCGTGAGATGTACCGTTCCTGTCTAAGCACAGATCCCCACTGCTGTTGTGCCTGTGGATAGGGTGCCCGGGGACAGTGAAGAGCAGCAAGAGCTTTCAGGGCTGGCACCTTCCTTGTGGGACAAGGAGCCGGACGTTTGCCTTTTCGGAAGGAGCGTCTGCCGAGTACAAGCGCCGTGAGATGTGCAGCCTGTGGGCAAGCACAGATCCCCAGTGCTGTTGTGCCTCTGCATAGGGTGCAGGGGGTCAGTGAAGAGCAGCAAGAGCTTTCAGGGCTGGCACCTTCCTTGTGGGACAAGGAGCCGGACGTTTGCCTTTTCGGTAAGAGGCTCTGCTGAGAACGAACACCGTGAGGTGTACCGTTCCTGGGCAAGCACAGATCCCCAGTGCTGTTGTGCCTGTGCATAGGCTGCACGGGAACAGTGAAGAGCAGCAAGAGCTTTCAGGGCTGGCACCTTCCTTGTGGGACAAGGAGCCGGACGTTTGCCTTTTCGGAAGGAGCGTCTGCCGAGTACAAGCGCCGTGAGATGTGCAGCCTGTGGGCAAGCACAGATCCCCAGTGCTGTTGTGCCTGTGCATAGGGTGCACGGGGACAGTGAAGAGCAGCAAGAGCTTTCAGGGCTGGCACCTTCCTTGTGGGACAAGGAGCCGGATGTTTGCCTTTTCGGTAAGAGGTTCTGCTGAGAACGAACACCGTGAGGTGTACCGTTCCTGGGCAAGTACAAATCCCCAGTGCTGTTTTGCCTGTGGATAGGGTGCCCGGGGACAGTGAAGAGCAGCAAGAGCTTTCAGGGCTGGCACCTTCCTTGTGGGACAAGGAGCCGGACGTTTGCCTTTTCGGAAAGAGGCTCTGCTGAGAACGAATACCGTGAGGTGTACCGTTCCTGTCTAAGCACAGCTCCCCAGTGCTGTTGTGCCTGTGGATAGGGTGCACGGGGACAGTGAAGAGCAGCAAGAGCTTTCAGGGCTGGCACCTTCCTTGTGGGACAAGGAGCCGGACGTTTGCCTTTTCGGTAAGAGGCTCTGCTGAGAACGAACACCGTGAGGTGTACCGTTCCTGGGCAAGCACAGATCCCCAGTGCTGTTGTGCCTGTGCATAGGGTGCACGGGGACAGTGAAGAGCAGCAAGAGCTTTCAGGGCTGGCACCTTCCTTGTGGGACAAGGAGCCGGACGTTTGCCTTTTCGAAAGGAGCGTCTGCCGAGTACAACCGCCGTAGATGTGCAGCATGTGGGCAAGCACAGATCCCCAGTGCTGTTGTGCCTGTGCATAGGGTGCACGGGGACAGTGAAGAGCAGCAAGAGCTTTCAGGGCTGGCACCTTCCTTGTGGGACAAGGAGCCGGACGTTTGCCTTTTCGGTAAGAGGCTCTGCTGAGAACGAACACCGTGAGGTGTACCGTTCCTGGGCAAGCACAGATCCCCAGTGCTGTTGTGCCTGTGGATAGGGTGCACGGGGACAGTGAAAAGCAGCAAGAGCTTTCAGGGCTGGCACCTTCCTTGTGGGACAAGGAGCCGGACGTTTGCCTTTTCGGAAAGAGGCTCTGCTGAGAACGAACACCGTGAGGTGTACCGTTCCTGTCTAAGCACAGATCCCCAGTGATGTTGTGCCTGTGCATAGGGTGCACGGGAACAGTGAAGAGCAGCAAGAGCTTTCAGGGCTGGCACCTTCCTTGTGGGACAAGGAGCCGGACGTTTGCCTTTTCGAAAGGAGCGTCTGCCGAGTACAACCGCCGTAGATGTGCAGCCTGTGGGCAAGCACAGATCCCCAGTGCTGTTGTGCCTGTGCATAGGCTGCACGGGGACAGTGAAGAGCAGCAAGAGCTTTCAGGGCTGGCACCTTCCTTGTGGGACAAGGAGCCGGACGTTTGCCTTTTCGGTAAGAGGCTCTGCTGAGAACGAACACCGTGAGGTGTACCGTTCCTGTCTAAGTACAGATCCCCAGTGCTGTTTTGCCTGTGGATAGGGTGCACGGGGACAGTGAAGAGCAGCAAGAGCTTTCAGGGCTGGCACCTTCCTTGTGGGACAAGGAGCCGGACGTTTGCCTTTTCGGTAAGAGGCTCTGCTGAGAACGAACACCGTGAGGTGTACCGTTCCTGTCTAAGCACAGATCCCCAGTGCTGTTGTGCCTGTGGATAGGGTGCACGGGGACAGTGAAGAGCAGCAAGAGCTTTCAGGGCTGGCACCTTCCTTGTGGGACAAGGAGCCAGACGTTTGCCTTTTCGGAAGGAGCGTCTGCCGAGTACAAGCGCCGTGAGATGTGCAGCCTGTGGGCAAGCACAGATCCCCAGTGCTGTTGTGCCTGTGCATAGGCTGCACGGGGACAGTGAAGAGCAGCAAGAGCTTTCAGGGCTGGCACCTTCCTTGTGGGACAAGGAGCCGGACGTTTGCCTTTTCGGAAAGAGGCTCTGCTGAGAACGAACACCGTGAGGTGTACCGTTCCTGGGCAAGCACAGATCCCCAGTGCTGTTGTGCCTGTGGATAGGGTGCACGGGGACAGTGAAGAGCAGCAAGAGCTTTCAGGGCTGGCACCTTCCTTGTGGGACAAGGAGCCGGACGTTTGCCTTTTCGGTAAGAGGCTCTGCTGAGAACGAACACCGTGAGATGTACCGTTCCTGTCTAAGTACAGATTCCCAAAGCTGTTGTGCCTGTGGATAGGGTGCCCGGGGACAGTGAAGAGCAGCAAGAGCTTTCAGGGCTGGCACCTTCCTTGTGGGACAAGGAGCCGGACGTTTGCCTTTTCGGAAGGAGCGTCTGCCGAGTACAAGCGCCGTGAGATGTGCAGCCTGTGGGCAAGCACAGATCCCCAGTGCTGTTGTGCCTGTGCATAGGCTGCACGGGGACAGTGAAGAGCAGCAAGAGCTTTCAGGGCTGGCACCTTCCTTGTGGGACAAGGAGCCGGACGTTTGCCTTTTCGGTAAGAGGCTCTGCTGAGAACGAACACCGTGAGGTGTACCGTTCCTGGGCAAGCACAGATCCCCAGTGCTGTTGTGCCTGTGCATAGGCTGCACGGGAACAGTGAAGAGCAGCAAGAGCTTTCAGGGCTGGCACCTTCCTTGTGGGACAAGGAGCCGGACGTTTGCCTTTTCGGAAGGAGCGTCTGCCGAGTACAAGCGCCGTGAGATGTGCAGCCTGTGGGCAAGCACAGATCCCCAGTGCTGTTGTGCCTGTGCATAGGCTGCACGGGGACAGTGAAGAGCAGCAAGAGCTTTCAGGGCTGGCACCTTCCTTGTGGGACAAGGAGCCGGATGTTTGCCTTTTCGGAAGGAGCGTCTGCCGAGTACAAGCGCCGTGAGATGTGCAGCCTGTGGGCAAGCACAGATCCCCAGTGCTGTTGTGCCTGTGCATAGGCTGCACGGGGTCAGTGAAGAGCAGCAAGAGCTTTCAGGGCTGGCACCTTCCTTGTGGGACAAGGAGCCGGACGTTTGCCTTTTCGGAAAGAGGCTCTGCTGAGAACGAACACCGTGAGGTGTACCGTTCCTGTCTAAGTACAGATTCCCAAAGCTGTTGTGCCTGTGGATAGGGTGCACGGGGACAGTGAAGAGCAGCAAGAGCTTTCAGGGCTGGCACCTTCCTTGTGGGACAAGGAGCCAGACGTTTGCCTTTTCGGAAGGAGCGTCTGCCGAGTACAAGCGCCGTGAGATGTGCAGCCTGTGGGCAAGCACAGATCCCCAGTGCTGTTGTGCCTGTGCATAGGCTGCACGGGGACAGTGAAGAGCAGCAAGAGCTTTCAGGGCTGGCACCTTCCTTGTGGGACAAGGAGCCGGACGTTTGCCTTTTCGGAAAGAGGCTCTGCTGAGAACGAACACCGTGAGGTGTACCGTTCCTGGGCAAGCACAGATCCCCAGTGCTGTTGTGCCTGTGGATAGGGTGCACGGGGACAGTGAAGAGCAGCAAGAGCTTTCAGGGCTGGCACCTTCCTTGTGGGACAAGGAGCCGGACGTTTGCCTTTTCGGTAAGAGGCTCTGCTGAGAACGAACACCGTGAGGTGTACCGTTCCTGTCTAAGCACAGATCCCCAGTGCTGTTGTGCCTGTGGATAGGGTGCCCGGGGACAGTGAAGAGCAGCAAGAGCTTTCAGGGCTGGCACCTTCCTTGTGGGACAAGGAGCCGGACGTTTGCCTTTTCGGAAGGAGCGTCTGCCGAGTACAAGCGCCGTGAGATGTGCAGCCTGTGGGCAAGCACAGATCCCCAGTGCTGTTGTGCCTGTGCATAGGCTGCACGGGGTCAGTGAAGAGCAGCAAGAGCTTTCAGGGCTGGCACCTTCCTTGTGGGACAAGGAGCCGGACGTTTGCCTTTTCGGTAAGAGGCTCTGCTGAGAACGAACACCGTGAGGTGTACCGTTCCTGGGCAAGCACAGATCCCCAGTGATGTTGTGCCTGTGCATAGGCTGCACGGGAACAGTGAAGAGCAGCAAGAGCTTTCAGGGCTGGCACCTTCCTTGTGGGACAAGGAGCCGGACGTTTGCCTTTTCGGAAGGAGCGTCTGCCGAGTACAAGCGCCGTGACATGTGCAGCCTGTGGGCAAGCACAGATCCCCAGTGCTGTTGTGCCTGTGCATAGGGTGCACGGGGACAGTGAAGAGCAGCAAGAGCTTTCAGGGCTGGCACCTTCCTTGTGGGACAAGGAGCCGGACGTTTGCCTTTTCGGAAAGAGGCTCTGCTGAGAACGAACACCGTGAGGTGTACCGTTCCTGGGCAAGCACAGATCCCCAGTGCTGTTGTGCCTGTGGATAGGGTGCCCGGGGACAGTGAAGAGCAGCAAGAGCTTTCAGGGCTGGCACCTTCCTTGTGGGACAAGGAGCCGGACGTTTGCCTTTTCGGAAGGAGCGTCTGCCGAGTACAAGCGCCGTGAGATGTGCAGCCTGTGGGCAAGCACAGATCCCCAGTGCTGTTGTGCCTGTGCATAGGCTGCACGGGGACAGTGAAGAGCAGCAAGAGCTTTCAGGGCTGGCACCTTCCTTGTGGGACAAGGAGCCGGACGTTTGCCTTTTCGGAAGGAGCGTCTGCCGAGTACAAGCGCCGTGAGATGTGCAGCCTGTGGGCAAGCGCAGATCCCCAGTGCTGTTGTGCCTGTGGATAGGGTGCATGGGGACAGTGAAGAGCAGCAAGAGCTTTCAGGGCTGGCACCTTCCTTGTGGGACAAGGAGCCGGACGTTTGCCTTTTCGGAAAGAGGCTCTGCTAAGAACGAACACCGTGAGGTGTACCGTTCCTGTCTAAGTACAGATTCCCAAAGCTGTTGTGCCTGTGGATAGGGTGCACGGGGACAGTGAAGAGCAGCAAGAGCTTTCAGGGCTGGCACCTTCCTTGTGGGACAAGGAGCCGGACGTTTGCCTTTTCGGAAGGAGCGTCTGCCGAGTACAAGCGCCGTGAGATGTGCAGCCTGTGGGCAAGCACAGATCCCCAGTGCTGTTGTGCCTGTGCATAGGCTGCACGGGGACAGTGAAGGGCAGCAAGAGCTTTCAGGGCTGGCACCTTCCTTGTGGGACAAGGAGCCGGACGTTTGCCTTTTCGGTAAGAGGCTCTGCTGAGAACGAACACCGTGAGGTGTACCGTTCCTGGGCAAGCACAGATCCCCAGTGCTGTTGTGCCTGTGGATAGGGTGCCCGGGGACAGTGAAGAGCAGCAAGAGCTTTCAGGGCTGGCACCTTCCTTGTGGGACAAGGAGCCGGACGTTTGCCTTTTCGGAAGGAGCGTCTGCCGAGTACAAGCGCCGTGAGATGTGCAGCCTGTGGGCAAGCACAGATCCCCAGTGCTGTTGTGCCTGTGCATAGGCTGCACGGGGACAGTGAAGAGCAGCAAGAGCTTTCAGGGCTGGCACCTTCCTTGTGGGACAAGGAGCCGGACGTTTGCCTTTTCGGTAAGAGGCTCTGCTGAGAACGAACACCGTGAGGTGTACCGTTCCTGGGCAAGCACAGATCCCCAGTGCTGTTGTGCCTGTGGATAGGGTGCCCGGGGACAGTGAAGAGCAGCAAGAGCTTTCAGGGCTGGCACCTTCCTTGTGGGACAAGGAGCCGGACGTTTGCCTTTTCGGTAAGAGGCTCTGCTGAGAACGAACACCGTGAGGTCTACCGTTCCTGGGCAAGCACAGATCCCCAGTGCTGTTGTGCCTGTGGATAGGCTGCACGGGAACAGTGAAGAGCAGCAAGAGCTTTCAGGGCTGGCACCTTCCTTGTGGGACAAGGAGCCGGATGTTTGCCTTTTCGGTAAGAGGTTCTGCTGAGAACGAACACCGTGAGGTGTACCGTTCCTGGGCAAGTACAGATCCCCAGTGCTGTTTTGCCTGTGGATAGGGTGCACGGGGACAGTGAAGAGCAGCAAGAGCTTTCAGGGCTGGCACCTTCCTTGTGGGACAAGGAGCCGGACGTTTGCCTTTTCGGTAAGAGGCTCTGCTGAGAACGAACACCGTGAGGTGTACCGTTCCTGGGCAAGCACAGATCCCCAGTGCTGTTGTGCCTGTGCATAGGGTGCACGGGGACAGTGAAGAGCAGCAAGAGCTTTCAGGGCTGGCACCTTCCTTGTGGGACAAGGAGCCGGACGTTTGCCTTTTCGAAAGGAGCGTCTGCCGAGTACAACCGCCGTGGATGTGCAGCCTGTGGGCAAGCACAGATCCCCAGTGCTGTTGTGCCTGTGCATAGGCTGCACGGGGACAGTGAAGAGCAGCAAGAGCTTTCAGGGCTGGCACCTTCCTTGTGGGACAAGGAGCCGGACGTTTGCCTTTCGGTAAGAGGCTCTGCTGAGAACGAACACCGTGAGGTGTACCGTTCCTGGGCAAGCACAGATCCCCAGTGCTGTTGTGCCTGTGGATAGGGTGCACGGGGACAGTGAAAAGCAGCAAGAGCTTTCAGGGCTGGCACCTTCCTTGTGGGACAAGGAGCCGGACGTTTGCCTTTTCGGAAAGAGGCTCTGCTGAGAACGAACACCGTGAGGTGTACCGTTCCTGTCTAAGCACAGATCCCCAGTGATGTTGTGCCTGTGCATAGGGTGCACGGGGACAGTGAAGAGCAGCAAGAGCTTTCAGGGCTGGCACCTTCCTTGTGGGACAAGGAGCCGGACGTTTGCCTTTTCGAAAGGAGCGTCTGCCGAGTACAACCGCCGTAGATGTGCAGCCTGTGGGCAAGCACAGATCCCCAGTGCTGTTGTGCCTGTGCATAGGCTGCACGGGGACAGTGAAGAGCAGCAAGAGCTTTCAGGGCTGGCACCTTCCTTGTGGGACAAGGAGCCGGACGTTTGCCTTTTCGGTAAGAGGCTCTGCTGAGAACGAACACCGTGAGGTCTACCGTTCCTGTCTAAGTACAGATTCCCAAAGCTGTTGTGCCTGTGGATAGGGTGCACGGGGACAGTGAAGAGCAGCAAGAGCTTTCAGGGCTGGCACCTTCCTTGTGGGACAAGGAGCCGGACGTTTGCCTTTTCGGAAAATTGCAATGCCGAGAAAGAACACCGTGAGGTGTACCGTTCCTGGGCAAGCACAGATCCCCAGTGCTGTTGTGCCTGTGGATAGGGTGCACGGGGACAGTGAAGAGCAGCAAGAGCTTTCAGGGCTGGCACCTTCCTTGTGGGACAAGGAGCCGGACGTTTGCCTTTTCGGAAAGAGGCTCTGCTGAGAACGAACACCGTGAGGTGTACCGTTCCTGTCTAAGTACAGATTCCCAAAGCTGTTGTGCCTGTGGATAGGGTGCACGGGGACAGTGAAGAGCAGCAAGACCTTTCAGGGCTGGCACCTTCCTTGTGGGACAAGGAGCCAGACGTTTGCCTTTTCGGAAGGAGCGTCTGCCGAGTACAAGCGCCGTGACATGTGCAGCCTGTGGGCAAGCACAGATCCCCAGTGCTGTTGTGCCTGTGCATAGGGTGCACGGGGACAGTGAAGAGCAGCAAGAGCTTTCAGGGCTGGCACCTTCCTTGTGGGACAAGGAGCCGGACGTTTGCCTTTTCGGAAAGAGGCTCTGCTGAGAACGAACACCGTGAGGTGTACCGTTCCTGGGCAAGCACAGATCCCCAGTGCTGTTGTGCCTGTGGATAGGGTGCACGGGGACAGTGAAGAGCAGCAAGAGCTTTCAGGGCTGGCACCTTCCTTGTGGGACAAGGAGCCGGACGTTTGCCTTTTCGGTAAGAGGCTCTGCTGAGAACGAACACCGTGAGATGTACCGTTCCTGTCTAAGCACAGATCCCCAGTGCTGTTGTGCCTGTGGATAGGGTGCCCGGGGACAGTGAAGAGCAGCAAGAGCTTTCAGGGCTGGCACCTTCCTTGTGGGACAAGGAGCCGGACGTTTGCCTTTTCGGAAGGAGCGTCTGCCGAGTACAAGCGCCGTGAGATGTGCAGCCTGTGGGCAAGCACAGATCCCCAGTGCTGTTGTGCCTCTGCATAGGGTGCAGGGGGTCAGTGAAGAGCAGCAAGAGCTTTCAGGGCTGGCACCTTCCTTGTGGGACAAGGAGCCGGACGTTTGCCTTTTCGGTAAGAGGCTCTGCTGAGAACGAACACCGTGAGGTGTACCGTTCCTGGGCAAGCACAGATCCCCAGTGCTGTTGTGCCTGTGCATAGGCTGCACGGGAACAGTGAAGAGCAGCAAGAGCTTTCAGGGCTGGCACCTTCCTTGTGGGACAAGGAGCCGGACGTTTGCCTTTTCGGAAGGAGCGTCTGCCGAGTACAAGCGCCGTGAGATGTGCAGCCTGTGGGCAAGCACAGATCCCCAGTGCTGTTGTGCCTGTGCATAGGGTGCACGGGGACAGTGAAGAGCAGCAAGAGCTTTCAGGGCTGGCACCTTCCTTGTGGGACAAGGAGCCGGATGTTTGCCTTTTCGGTAAGAGGTTCTGCTGAGAACGAACACCGTGAGGTGTACCGTTCCTGGGCAAGTACAAATCCCCAGTGCTGTTTTGCCTGTGGATAGGGTGCCCGGGGACAGTGAAGAGCAGCAAGAGCTTTCAGGGCTGGCACCTTCCTTGTGGGACAAGGAGCCGGACGTTTGCCTTTTCGGAAAGAGGCTCTGCTGAGAACGAATACCGTGAGGTGTACCGTTCCTGTCTAAGCACAGCTCCCCAGTGCTGTTGTGCCTGTGGATAGGGTGCACGGGGACAGTGAAGAGCAGCAAGAGCTTTCAGGGCTGGCACCTTCCTTGTGGGACAAGGAGCCGGACGTTTGCCTTTTCGGAAAGAGGCTCTGCTGAGAACGAACACCGTGAGGTGTACCGTTCCTGGGCAAGCACAGATCCCCAGTGCTGTTGTGCCTGTGCATAGGGTGCACGGGGACAGTGAAGAGCAGCAAGAGCTTTCAGGGCTGGCACCTTCCTTGTGGGACAAGGAGCCGGACGTTTGCCTTTTCGAAAGGAGCGTCTGCCGAGTACAACCGCCGTAGATGTGCAGCATGTGGGCAAGCACAGATCCCCAGTGCTGTTGTGCCTGTGCATAGGGTGCACGGGGACAGTGAAGAGCAGCAAGAGCTTTCAGGGCTGGCACCTTCCTTGTGGGACAAGGAGCCGGACGTTTGCCTTTTCGGTAAGAGGCTCTGCTGAGAACGAACACCGTGAGGTGTACCGTTCCTTTCTAAGTACAGATCCCCAGTGCTGTTTTGCCTGTGGATAGGGTGCACGGGGACAGTGAAGAGCAGCAAGATCTTTCAGGGCTGGCACCTTCCTTGTGGGACAAGGAGCCGGACGTTTGCCTTTTCGGTAAGAGGCTCTGCTGAGAACGAACACCGTGAGGTGTACCGTTCCTGGGCAAGCACAGATCCCCAGTGCTGTTGTGCCTGTGGATAGGGTGCACGGGGACAGTGAAGAGCAGCAAGAGCTTTCAGGGCTGGCACCTTCCTTGTGGGACAAGGAGCCAGACGTTTGCCTTTTCGGAAGGAGCGTCTGCCGAGTACAAGCGCCGTGAGATGTGCAGCCTGTGGGCAAGCACAGATCCCCAGTGCTGTTGTGCCTGTGCATAGGCTGCACGGGGACAGTGAAGAGCAGCAAGAGCTTTCAGGGCTGGCACCTTCCTTGTGGGACAAGGAGCCGGACGTTTGCCTTTTCGGAAAGAGGCACTGCTGAGAACGAACACCGTGAGGTGTACCGTTCCTGGGCAAGCACAGATCCCCAGTGCTGTTGTGCCTGTGGATAGGGTGCACGGGGACAGTGAAGAGCAGCAAGAGCTTTCAGGGCTGGCACATTCCTTGTGGGACAAGGAGCCGGACGTTTGCCTTTTCGGTAAGAGGCTCTGCTGAGAACGAACACCGTGAGATGTACCGTTCCTGTCTAAGCACAGATCCCCAGTGCTGTTGTGCCTGTGGATAGGGTGCCCGGGGACAGTGAAGAGCAGCAAGAGCTTTCAGGGCTGGCACCTTCCTTGTGGGACAAGGAGCCGGACGTTTGCCTTTTCGGAAGGAGCGTCTGCCGAGTACAAGCGCCGTGAGATGTGCAGCCTGTGGGCAAGCACAGATCCCCAGTGCTGTTGTGCCTGTGCATAGGGTGCACGGGGTCAGTGAAGAGCAGCAAGAGCTTTCAGGGCTGGCACCTTCCTTGTGGGACAAGGAGCCGGACGTTTGCCTTTTCGGTAAGAGGCTCTGCTGAGAACGAACACCGTGAGGTGTACCGTTCCTGGGCAAGCACAGATCCCCAGTGCTGTTGTGCCTGTGCATAGGCTGCACGGGAACAGTGAAGAGCAGCAAGAGCTTTCAGGGCTGGCACCTTCCTTGTGGGACAAGGAGCCGGACGTTTGCCTTTTCGGAAGGAGCGTCTGCCGAGTACAAGCGCCGTGAGATGTGCAGCCTGTGGGCAAGCACAGATCCCCAGTGCTGTTGTGCCTGTGCATAGGCTGCACGGGGACAGTGAAGAGCAGCAAGAGCTTTCAGGGCTGGCACCTTCCTTGTGGGACAAGGAGCCGGATGTTTGCCTTTTCGGAAGGAGCGTCTGCCGAGTACAAGCGCCGTGAGATGTGCAGCCTGTGGGCAAGCACAGATCCCCAGTGCTGTTGTGCCTGTGCATAGGCTGCACGGGGTCAGTGAAGAGCAGCAAGAGCTTTCAGGGCTGGCACCTTCCTTGTGGGACAAGGAGCCGGACGTTTGCCTTTTCGGTAAGAGGCTCTGCTGAGAACGAACACCGTGAGGTGTACCGTTCCTGTCTAAGTACAGATCCCCAGTGCTGTTTTGCCTGTGGATAGGGTGCACGGGGACAGTGAAGAGCAGCAAGATGTTTCAGGGCTGGCACCTTCCTTGTGGGACAAGGAGCCGGACGTTTGCCTTTTCGGTAAGAGGCTCTGCTGAGAACGAACACCGTGAGGTCTACCGTTCCTGGGCAAGCACAGATCCCCAGTGCTGTTGTGCCTGTGGATAGGGTGCACGGGGACAGTGAAGAGCAGCAAGAGCTTTCAGGGCTGGCACCTTCCTTGTGGGACAAGGAGCCGGACGTTTGCCTTTTCGGAAGGAGCGTCTGCCGAGTACAAGCGCCGTGAGATGTGCAGCCTGTGGGCAAGCACAGATCCCCAGTGCTGTTGTGCCTGTGCATAGGGTGCACGGGGACAGTGAAGAGCAGCAAGAGCTTTCAGGGCTGGCACCTTCCTTGTGGGACATGGAGCCGGATGTTTGCCTTTTCGGTAAGAGGTTCTGCTGAGAACGAACACCGTGAGGTGTACCGTTCCTGGGCAAGTACAAATCCCCAGCGCTGTTTTGCCTGTGGATAGGGTGCCCGGGGACAGTGAAGAGCAGCAAGAGCTTTCAGGGCTGGCACCTTCCTTGTGGGACAAGGAGCCGGACGTTTGCCTTTTCGGAAAGAGGCTCTGCTGAGAACGAATACCGTGAGGTGTACCGTTCCTGTCTAAGCACAGCTCCCCAGTGCTGTTGTGCCTGTGGATAGGGTGCACGGGGACAGTGAAGAGCAGCAAGAGCTTTCAGGGCTGGCACCTTCCTTGTGGGACAAGGAGCCGGACGTTTGCCTTTTCGGTAAGAGGCTCTGCTGAGAACGAACACCGTGAGGTGTACCGTTCCTGGGCAAGCACAGATCCCCAGTGCTGTTGTGCCTGTGCATAGGGTGCACGGGGACAGTGAAGAGCAGCAAGAGCTTTCAGGGCTGGCACCTTCCTTGTGGGACAAGGAGCCGGACGTTTGCCTTTTCGAAAGGAGCGTCTGCCGAGTACAACCGCCGTAGATGTGCAGCATGTGGGCAAGCACAGATCCCCAGTGCTGTTGTGCCTGTGCATAGGCTGCACGGGGACAGTGAAGAGCAGCAAGAGCTTTCAGGGCTGGCACCTTCCTTGTGGGACAAGGAGCCGGACGTTTGCCTTTTCGGTAAGAGGCTCTGCTGAGAACGAACACCGTGAGGTGTACCGTTCCTGGGCAAGCACAGATCCCCAGTGCTGTTGTGCCTGTGCATAGGGTGCACGGGGACAGTGAAAAGCAGCAAGAGCTTTCAGGGCTGGCACCTTCCTTGTGGGACAAGGAGCCGGACGTTTGCGTTTTCGGAAACAGGCTCTGCTGAGAACGAACACCGTGAGGTGTACCGTTCCTGTCTAAGCACAGATCCCCAGTGATGTTTTGCCTGTGCATAGGGTGCACGGGGACAGTGAAGAGCAGCAAGAGCTTTCAGGGCTGGCACCTTCCTTGTGGGACAAGGAGCCGGACGTTTGCCTTTTCGGTAAGAGGCTCTGCTGAGAACGAACACCGTGAGGTGTACCGTTCCTGTCTAAGTACAGATTCCCAAAGCTGTTGTGCCTGTGGATAGGGTGCACGGGGACAGTGAAGAGCAGCAAGAGCTTTCAGGGCTGGCACCTTCCTTGTGGGACAAGGAGCCGGACGTTTGCCTTTTCGGAAAATTGCAATGCCGAGAACGAATACCGTGAGGTGTACCGTTCCTGGGCAAGCACAGATCCCCAGTGCTGTTGTGCCTGTGGATAGGCTGCACGGAGACAGTGAAAAGCAGCAAGAGCTTTCAGGGCTGGCACCTTCCTTGTGGGACAAGGAGCCGGATGTTTGCCTTTTCGGTAAGAGGCTCTGCTGAGAACGAACACCGTGAGGTGTACCGTTCCTGTCTAAGTACAGATCCCCAGTGCTGTTGTGCCTGTGCATAGGCTGCACGGGGACAGTGAAGAGCAGCAAGAGCTTTCAGGGCTGGCACCTTCCTTGTGGGACAAGGAGCCGGACGTTTGCCTTTTCGGTAAGAGGCTCTGCTGAGAACGAACACCGTGAGGTCTACCGTTCCTGTCTAAGTACAGATTCCCAAAGCTGTTGTGCCTGTGGATAGGGTGCCCGGGGACAGTGAAGAGCAGCAAGAGCTTTCAGGGCTGGCACCTTCCTTGTGGGACAAGGAGCCGGACATTTGCCTTTTCGGAAGGAGCGTCTGCCGAGTACAAGCGCCGTGAGATGTGCAGCCTGTGGGCAAGCACAGATCCCCAGTGCTGTTGTGCCTGTGCATAGGCTACACGGGGTCAGTGAAGAGCAGCAAGAGCTTTCAGGGCTGGCACCTTCCTTGTGGGACAAGGAGCCGGACGTTTGCCTTTTCGGTAAGAGGCTCTGCTGAGAACGAACACCGTGAGGTGTACCGTTCCTGTCTAAGTACAGATCCCCAGTGCTGTTTTGCCTGTGGATAGGGTGCACGGGGACAGTGAAGAGCAGCAAGATCTTTCAGGGCTGGCACCTTCCTTGTGGGACAAGGAGCCGGACGTTTGCCTTTTCGTAAGAGGCTCTGCTGAGAACGAACACCGTGAGGTGTACCGTTCCTGGGCAAGCACAGATCCCCAGTGCTGTTGTGCCTGTGGATAGGGTGCACGGGGACAGTGAAGAGCAGCAAGAGCTTTCAGGGCTGGCACCTTCCTTGTGGGACAAGGAGCCGGACGTTTGCCTTTTCGGAAGGAGCGTCTGCCGAGTACAAGCGCCGTGAGATGTGCAGCCTGTGGGCAAGCACAGATCCCCAGTGCTGTTGTGCCTGTGCATAGGGTGCACGGGGTCAGTGAAGAGCAGCAAGAGCTTTCAGGGCTGGCACCTTCCTTGTGGGACAAGGAGCCGGACGTTTGCCTTTTCGGAAAGAGGCTCTGCTGAGAACGAACACCGTGAGGTGTACCGTTCCTGGGCAAGCACAGATCCCCAGTGCTGTTGTGCCTGTGCATAGGCTGCACGGGAACAGTGAAGAGCAGCAAGAGCTTTCAGGGCTGGCACCTTCCTTGTGGGACAAGGAGCCGGACGTTTGCCTTTTCGGAAGGAGCGTCTGCCGAGTACAAGCGCCGTGAGATGTGCAGCCTGTGGGCAAGCACAGATCCCCAGTGCTGTTGTGCCTGTGCATAGGCTGCACGGGGACAGTGAAGAGCAGCAAGAGCTTTCAGGGCTGGCACCTTCCTTGTGGGACAAGGAGCCGGATGTTTGCCTTTTCGGAAGGAGCGTCTGCCGAGTTCAAGCGCCGTGAGATGTGCAGCCTGTGGGCAAGCACAGATCCCCAGTGCTGTTGTGCCTGTGCATAGGCTGCACGGGGTCAGTGAAGAGCAGCAAGAGCTTTCAGGGCTGGCACCTTCCTTGTGGGACAAGGAGCCGGACGTTTGCCTTTTCGGTAAGAGGCTCTGCTGAGAACGAACACCGTGAGGTGTACCGTTCCTGTCTAAGTACAGATCCCCAGTGCTGTTTTGCCTGTGGATAGGGTGCACGGGGACAGTGAAGAGCAGCAAGATGTTTCAGGGCTGGCACCTTCCTTGTGGGACAAGGAGCCGGACGTTTGCCTTTTCGGTAAGAGGCTCTGCTGAGAACGAACACCGTGAGGTCTACCGTTCCTAGGCAAGCACAGATCCCCAGTGCTGTTGTGCCTGTGGATAGGGTGCACGGGGACAGTGAAGAGCAGCAAGAGCTTTCAGGGCTGGCACCTTCCTTGTGGGACAAGGAGCCGGACGTTTGCCTTTTCGGAAGGAGCGTCTGCCGAGTACAAGCGCCGTGAGATGTGCAGCCTGTGGGCAAGCACAGATCCCCAGTGCTGTTGTGCCTGTGCATAGGGTGCACGGGGACAGTGAAGAGCAGCAAGAGCTTTCAGGGCTGGCACCTTCCTTGTGGGACAAGGAGCCGGATGTTTGCCTTTTCGGTAAGAGGTTCTGCTGAGAACGAACACCGTGAGGTGTACCGTTCCTGGGCAAGTACAAATCCCCAGTGCTGTTGTGCCTGTGGATAGGGTGCCCGGGTACAGTGAAGAGCAGCAAGAGCTTTCAGGGCTGGCACCTTCCTTGTGGGACAAGGAGCCGGACGTTTGCCTTTTCGGAAAGAGGCTCTGCTGAGAACGAATACCGTGAGGTGTACCGTTCCTGTCTAAGCACAGATCCCCAGTGCTGTTGTGCCTGTGGATAGGGTGCACGGGGACAGTGAAGAGCAGCAAGAGCTTTCAGGGCTGGCACCTTCCTTGTGGGACAAGGAGCCGGACGTTTGCCTTTTCGGTAAGAGGCTCTGCTGAGAACGAACACCGTGAGGTGTACCGTTCCTGGGCAAGCACAGATCCCCAGTGCTGTTGTGCCTGTGCATAGGGTGCACGGGGACAGTGAAGAGCAGCAAGAGCTTTCAGGGCTGGCACCTTCCTTGTGGGACAAGGAGCCGGACGTTTGCCTTTTCGAAAGGAGCGTCTGCCGAGTACAAACGCCGTGAGATGTGCAGCCTGTGGGCAAGCACAGATCCCCAGTGCTGTTGTGCCTGTGCATAGGCTGCACGGGGACAGTGAAGAGCAGCAAGAGCTTTCAGGGCTGGCACCTTCCTTGTGGGACAAGGAGCCGGACGTTTGCCTTTTCGGTAAGAGGCTCTGCTGAGAACGAACACCGTGAGGTGTACCGTTCCTGGGCAAGCACAGATCCCCAGTGCTGTTGTGCCTGTGGATAGGGTGCACGGGGACAGTGAAAAGCAGCAAGAGCTTTCAGGGCTGGCACCTTCCTTGTGGGACAAGGAGCCGGACGTTTGCCTTTTCGGAAAGAGGCTCTGCTGAGAACGAACACCGTGAGGTGTACCGTTCCTGTCTAAGCACAGATCCCCAGTGATGTTGTGCCTGTGCATAGGGTGCACGGGGACAGTGAAGAGCAGCAAGAGCTTTCAGGGCTGGCACCTTCCTTGTGGGACAAGGAGCCGGACGTTTGCCTTTTCGAAAGGAGCGTCTGCCGAGTACAACCGCCGTAGATGTGCAGCCTGTGGGCAAGCACAGATCCCCAGTGCTGTTGTGCCTGTGGATAGGGTGCACGGGGACAGTGAAGAGCAGCAAGAGCTTTCAGGGCTGGCACCTTCCTTGTGGGACAAGGAGCCGGACGTTTGCCTTTTCGGTAAGAGGCTCTGCTGAGAACGAACACCGTGAGGTGTACCGTTCCTGTCTAAGTACAGATCCCCAGTGCTGTTTTGCCTGTGGATAGGGTGCACGGGGACAGTGAAGAGCAGCAAGATCTTTCAGGGCTGGCACCTTCCTTGTGGGACAAGGAGCCGGACGTTTGCCTTTTCGGTAAGAGGCTCTGCTGAGAACGAACACCGTGAGGTGTACCGTTCCTGGGCAAGCACAGATCCCCAGTGCTGTTGTGCCTGTGGATAGGGTGCACGGGGACAGTGAAGAGCAGCAAGAGCTTTCAGGGCTGGCACCTTCCTTGTGGGACAAGGAGCCGGACGTTTGCCTTTTCGGAAAGAGGCTCTGCTGAGAACGAACACCGTGAGGTGTACCGTTCCTGTCTAAGTACAGATTCCCAAAGCTGTTGTGCCTGTGGATAGGGTGCACGGGGACAGTGAAGAGCAGCAAGACCTTTCAGGGCTGGCACCTTCCTTGTGGGACAAGGAGCCAGATGTTTGCCTTTTCGGAAGGAGCGTCTGCCGAGTACAAGCGCCGTGAGATGTGCAGCCTGTGGGCAAGCACAGATCCCCAGTGCTGTTGTGCCTGTGCATAGGCTGCACGGGGACAGTGAAGAGCAGCAAGAGCTTTCAGGGCTGGCACCTTCCTTGTGGGACAAGGAGCCGGACGTTTGCCTTTTCGGAAAGAGGCTCTGCTGAGAACGAACACTGTGAGGTGTACCGTTCCTGGGCAAGCACAGATCCCCAGTGCTGTTGTGCCTGTGGATAGGGTGCACGGGGACAGTGAAGAGCAGCAAGAGCTTTCAGGGCTGGCACCTTCCTTGTGGGACAAGGAGCCGGACGTTTGCCTTTTCGGTAAGAGGCTCTGCTGAGAACGAACACCGTGAGATGTACCGTTCCTGTCTAAGCACAGATCCCCAGTGCTGTTGTGCCTGTGGATAGGGTGCCCGGGGACAGTGAAGAGCAGCAAGAGCTTTCAGGGCTGGCACCTTCCTTGTGGGACAAGGAGCCGGACGTTTGCCTTTTCGGAAGGAGCGTCTGCCGAGTACAAGCGCCGTGAGATGTGCAGCCTGTGGGCAAGCACAGATCCCCAGTGCTGTTGTGCCTGTGCATAGGGTGCACGGGGTCAGTGAAGAGCAGCAAGAGCTTTCAGGGCTGGCACCTTCCTTGTGGGACAAGGAGCCGGACGTTTGCCTTTTCGGTAAGAGGCTCTGCTGAGAACGAACACCGTGAGGTGTACCGTTCCTGGGCAAGCACAGATCCCCAGTGCTGTTGTGCCTGTGCATAGGCTGCACGGGAACAGTGAAGAGCAGCAAGAGCTTTCAGGGCTGGCACCTTCCTTGTGGGACAAGGAGCCGGACGTTTGCCTTTTCGGAAGGAGCGTCTGCCGAGTACAAGCGCCGTGAGATGTGCAGCCTGTGGGCAAGCACAGATCCCCAGTGCTGTTGTGCCTGTGCATAGGCTGCACGGGGACAGTGAAGAGCAGCAAGAGCTTTCAGGGCTGGCACCTTCCTTGTGGGACAAGGAGCCGGATGTTTGCCTTTTCGGAAGGAGCGTCTGCCGAGTACAAGCGCCGTGAGATGTGCAGCCTGTGGGCAAGCACAGATCCCCAGTGCTGTTGTGCCTGTGCATAGGCTGCACGGGGTCAGTGAAGAGCAGCAAGAGCTTTCAGGGCTGGCACCTTCCTTGTGGGACAAGGAGCCGGACGTTTGCCTTTTCGGTAAGAGGCTCTGCTGAGAACGAACACCGTGAGGTGTACCGTTCCTGTCTAAGTACAGATCCCCAGTGCTGTTTTGCCTGTGGATAGGGTGCACGGGGACAGTGAAGAGCAGCAAGATGTTTCAGGGCTGGCACCTTCCTTGTGGGACAAGGAGCCGGACGTTTGCCTTTTCGGTAAGAGGCTCTGCTGAGAACGAACACCGTGAGGTCTACCGTTCCTGGGCAAGCACAGATCCCCAGTGCTGTTGTGCCTGTGGATAGGGTGCACGGGGACAGTGAAGAGCAGCAAGAGCTTTCAGGGCTGGCACCTTCCTTGTGGGACAAGGAGCCGGACGTTTGCCTTTTCGGAAGGAGCGTCTGCCGAGTACAAGCGCCGTGAGATGTGCAGCCTGTGGGCAAGCACAGATCCCCAGTGCTGTTGTGCCTGTGCATAGGGTGCACGGGGACAGTGAAGAGCAGCAAGAGCTTTCAGGGCTGGCACCTTCCTTGTGGGACAAGGAGCCGGATGTTTGCCTTTTCGGTAAGAGGTTCTGCTGAGAACGAACACCGTGAGGTGTACCGTTCCTGGGCAAGTACAAATCCCCAGTGCTGTTTTGCCTGTGGATAGGGTGCCCGGGGACAGTGAAGAGCAGCAAGAGCTTTCAGGGCTGGCACCTTCCTTGTGGGACAAGGAGCCGGACGTTTGCCTTTTCGGAAAGAGGCTCTGCTGAGAACGAATACCGTGAGGTGTACCGTTCCTGTCTAAGCACAGCTCCCCAGTGCTGTTGTGCCTGTGGATAGGGTGCACGGGGACAGTGAAGAGCAGCAAGAGCTTTCAGGGCTGGCACCTTCCTTGTGGGACAAGGAGCCGGACGTTTGCCTTTTCGGTAAGAGGCTCTGCTGAGAACGAACACCGTGAGGTGTACCGTTCCTGGGCAAGCACAGATCCCCAGTGCTGTTGTGCCTGTGCATAGGGTGCACGGGGACAGTGAAGAGCAGCAAGAGCTTTCAGGGCTGGCACCTTCCTTGTGGGACAAGGAGCCGGACGTTTGCCTTTTCGAAAGGAGCGTCTGCCGAGTACAACCGCCGTAGATGTGCAGCATGTGGGCAAGCACAGATCCCCAGTGCTGTTGTGCCTGTGCATAGGCTGCACGGGGACAGTGAAGAGCAGCAAGAGCTTTCAGGGCTGGCACCTTCCTTGTGGGACAAGGAGCCGGACGTTTGCCTTTTCGGTAAGAGGCTCTGCTGAGAACGAACACCGTGAGGTGTACCGTTCCTGGGCAAGCACAGATCCCCAGTGCTGTTGTGCCTGTGGATAGGGTGCACGGGGACAGTGAAAAGCAGCAAGAGCTTTCAGGGCTGGCACCTTCCTTGTGGGACAAGGAGCCGGACGTTTGCCTTTTCGGAAACAGGCTCTGCTGAGAACGAACACCGTGAGGTGTACCGTTCCTGTCTAAGCACAGATCCCCAGTGCTGTTGTGCCTGTGCATAGGGTGCCCGGGGACAGTGAAGAGCAGCAAGAGCTTTCAGGGCTGGCACCTTCCTTGTGGGACAAGGAGCCGGACGTTTGCCTTTTCGGTAAGAGGCTCTGCTGAGAACGAACACCGTGAGGTGTACCGTTCCTGTCTAAGTACAGATTCCCAAAGCTGTTGTGCCTGTGGATAGGGTGCACGGGGACAGTGAAGAGCAGCAAGAGCTTTCAGGGCTGGCACCTTCCTTGTGGGACAAGGAGCCGGACGTTTGCCTTTTCGGAAAATTGCAATGCCGAGAACGAATACCGTGAGGTGTACCGTTCCTGTCTAAGCACAGATCCCCAGTGCTGTTGTGCCTGTGGATAGGCTGCACGGAGACAGTGAAAAGCAGCAAGAGCTTTCAGGGCTGGCACCTTCCTTGTGGGACAAGGAGCCGGATGTTTGCCTTTTCGGAAAGATGTTCTGCTGAGAACGAACACCGTGAGGTGTACCGTTCCTGTCTAAGTACAGATCCCCAGTGCTGTTGTGCCTGTGCATAGGCTGCACGGGGACAGTGAAGAGCAGCAAGAGCTTTCAGGGCTGGCACCTTCCTTGTGGGACAAGGAGCCGGACGTTTGCCTTTTCGGTAAGAGGCTCTGCTGAGAACGAACACCGTGAGGTCTACCGTTCCTGTCTAAGTACAGATTCCCAAAGCTGTTGTGCCTGTGGATAGGGTGCCCGGGGACAGTGAAGAGCAGCAAGAGCTTTCAGGGCTGGCACCTTCCTTGTGGGACAAGGAGCCGGACATTTGCCTTTTCGGAAGGAGCGTCTGCCGAGTACAAGCGCCGTGAGATGTGCAGCCTGTGGGCAAGCACAGATCCCCAGTGCTGTTGTGCCTGTGCATAGGCTACACGGGGTCAGTGAAGAGCAGCAAGAGCTTTCAGGGCTGGCACCTTCCTTGTGGGACAAGGAGCCGGACGTTTGCCTTTTCGGTAAGAGGCTCTGCTGAGAACGAACACCGTGAGGTGTACCGTTCCTGTCTAAGTACAGATCCCCAGTGCTGTTTTGCCTGTGGATAGGGTGCACGGGGACAGTGAAGAGCAGCAAGATCTTTCAGGGCTGGCACCTTCCTTGTGGGACAAGGAGCCGGACGTTTGCCTTTTCGGTAAGAGGCTCTGCTGAGAACGAACACCGTGAGGTGTACCGTTCCTGGGCAAGCACAGATCCCCAGTGCTGTTGTGCCTGTGGATAGGGTGCACGGGGACAGTGAAGAGCAGCAAGAGCTTTCAGGGCTGGCACCTTCCTTGTGGGACAAGGAGCCGGACGTTTGCCTTTTCGGTAAGAGGCTCTGCTGAGAACGAACACCGTGAGGTGTACCGTTCCTGTCTAAGCACAGATAGCCAGTGATGTTGTGCCTGTGCATAGGCTGCACGGGGACAGTGAAGAGCAGCAAGAGCTTTCAGGGCTGGCACCTTCCTTGTGGGACAAGGAGCCGGACGTTTGCCTTTTCGGAAGGAGCGTCTGCCGAGTACAAGCGCCGTGAGATGTGCAGCCTGTGGGCAAGCGCAGATCCCCAGTGCTGTTGTGCCTGTGCATAGGGTGCATGGGGACAGTGAAGAGCAGCAAGAGCTTTCAGGGCTGGCACCTTCCTTGTGGGACAAGGAGCCGGACGTTTGCCTTTTCGGAAAGAGGCTCTGCTGAGAACGAACACCGTGAGGTGTACCGTTCCTGTCTAAGTACAGATTCCCAAAGCTGTTGTGCCTGTGGATAGGGTGCACGGGGACAGTGAAGAGCAGCAAGAGCTTTCAGGGCTGGCACCTTCCTTGTGGGACAAGGAGCCGGACGTTTGCCTTTTCGGAAGGAGCGTCTGCCGAGTACAAGCGCCGTGAGATGTGCAGCCTGTGGGCAAGCACAGATCCCCAGTGCTGTTGTGCCTGTGCATAGGCTGCACGGGGACAGTGAAGAGCAGCAAGAGCTTTCAGGGCTGGCACCTTCCTTGTGGGACAAGGAGCCAGACGTTTGCCTTTTCGGTAAGAGGCTCTGCTGAGAACGAACACCGTGAGGTGTACCGTTCCTGTCTAAGTACAGATCCCCAGTGCTGTTTTGCCTGTGGATAGGGTGCACGGGGACAGTGAAGAGCAGCAAGATCTTTCAGGGCTGGCACCTTCCTTGTGGGACAAGGAGCCGGACGTTTGCCTTTTCGGTAAGAGGCTCTGCTGAGAACGAACACCGTGAGGTGTACCGTTCCTGGGCAAGCACAGATCCCCAGTGCTGTTGTGCCTGTGGATAGGGTGCACGGGGACAGTGAAGAGCAGCAAGAGCTTTCAGGGCTGGCACCTTCCTTGTGGGACAAGGAGCCGGACGTTTGCCTTTTCGGTAAGAGGCTCTGCTGAGAACGAACACCGTGAGGTGTACCGTTCCTGTCTAAGCACAGATACCCAGTGATGTTGTGCCTGTGCATAGGCTGCACGGGGACAGTGAAGAGCAGCAAGAGCTTTCAGGGCTGGCACCTTCCTTGTGGGACAAGGAGCCGGACGTTTGCCTTTTCGGAAGGAGCGTCTGCCGAGTACAAGCGCCGTGAGATGTGCAGCCTGTGGGCAAGCGCAGATCCCCAGTGCTGTTGTGCCTGTGCATAGGGTGCATGGGGACAGTGAAGAGCAGCAAGAGCTTTCAGGGCTGGCACCTTCCTTGTGGGACAAGGAGCCGGACGTTTGCCTTTTCGGAAAGAGGCTCTGCTGAGAACGAACACCGTGAGGTGTACCGTTCCTGTCTAAGTACAGATTCCCAAAGCTGTTGTGCCTGTGGATAGGGTGCACGGGGACAGTGAAGAGCAGCAAGAGCTTTCAGGGCTGGCACCTTCCTTGTGGGACAAGGAGCCGGACGTTTGCCTTTTCGGAAGGAGCGTCTGCCGAGTACAAGCGCCGTGAGATGTGCAGCCTGTGGGCAAGCACAGATCCCCAGTGCTGTTGTGCCTGTGGATAGGGTGCCCGGGGACAGTGAAGAGCAGCAAGAGCTTTCAGGGCTGGCACCTTCCTTGTGGGACAAGGAGCCGGACGTTTGCCTTTTGGGAAGGAGCGTCTGCCGAGTACAAGCGCCGTGAGATGTGCAGCCTGTGGGCAAGCACAGATCCCCAGTGCTGTTGTGCCTGTGCATAGGCTGCACGGGGACAGTGAAGAGCAGCAAGAGCTTTCAGGGCTGGCACCTTCCTTGTGGGACAAGGAGCCGGACGTTTGCCTTTTCGAAAGGAGCGTCTGCCGAGTACAACCGCCGTAGATGTGCATCCTGTGGGCAAGCACAGATCCCCAGTGCTGTTGTGCCTGTGGATAGGGTGCCCGGGGACAGTGAAGAGCAGCAAGAGCTTTCAGGGCTGGCACCTTCCTTGTGGGAGAAGGAGCCGGACGTTTGCCTTTTCGGTAAGAGGCTCTGCTGAGAACGAACACCGTGAGGTGTACCGTTCCTGGGCAAGCACAGATCCCCAGTGCTGTTGTGCCTGTGGATAGGGTGCACGGGGACAGTGAAAAGCAGCAAGAGCTTTCAGGGCTGGCACCTTCCTTGTGGGACAAGGAGCCGGACGTTTGCCTTTTCGGAAAGAGGCTCTGCTGAGAACGAACACCGTGAGGTGTACCGTTCCTGTCTAAGCACAGATCCCCAGTGATGTTGTGCCTGTGCATAGGGTGCACGGGGACAGTGAAGAGCAGCAAGAGCTTTCAGGGCTGGCACCTTCCTTGTGGGACAAGGAGCCGGACGTTTGCCTTTTCGGAAGGAGCGTCTGCCGAGTACAAGCGCCATGAGATGTGCAGCCTGTGGGCAAGCACAGATCCCCAGTGCTGTTGTGCCTGTGCATAGGCTGCACGGGGACAGTGAAGAGCAGCAAGAGCTTTCAGGGCTGGCACCTTCCTTGTGGGACAAGGAGCCGGACGTTTGCCTTTTCGGTAAGAGGCTCTGCTGAGAACGAACACCGTGAGGTGTACCGTTCCTGTCTAAGTACAGATTCCCAAAGCTGTTGTGCCTGTGGATAGGTGCACGGGGACAGTGAAGAGCAGCAAGAGCTTTCAGGGCTGGCACCTTCCTTGTGGGACAAGGAGCCGGACGTTTGCCTTTTAGGAAAATTGCAATGCCGAGAACGAATACCGTGAGGTGTACCGTTCCTGGGCAAGCACAGATCCCCAGTGCTGTTGTGCCTGTGGATAGGCTGCACGGAGACAGTGAAAAGCAGCAAGAGCTTTCAGGGCTGGCACCTTCCTTGTGGGACAAGGAGCCGGACGTTTGCCTTTTCGGTAAGAGGCTCTGCTGAGAACGAACACCGTGAGGTGTACCGTTCCTGGGCAAGCACAGATCCCCAGTGCTGTTTTGCCTGTGGATAGGGTGCACGGGGACAGTGAAGAGCAGCAAGAGCTTTCAGGGCTGGCACCTTCCTTGTGGGACAAGGAGCCGGACGTTTGCCTTTTCGGTAAGAGGCTCTGCTGAGAACGAACACCGTGAGGTGTACCGTTCCTGGGCAAGCACAGATCCCCAGTGCTGTTGTGCCTGTGGATAGGGTGCCCGGGGACAGTGAAGAGCAGCAAGAGCTTTCAGGGCTGGCACCTTCCTTGTGGGACAAGGAGCCGGACGTTTGCCTTTTCGGAAGGAGCGTCTGCCGAGTACAAGCGCCGTGAGATGTGCAGCCTGTGGGCAAGCACAGATCCCCAGTGCTGTTGTGCCTGTGCATAGGCTGCACGGGGTCAGTGAAGAGCAGCAAGAGCTTTCAGGGCTGGCACCTTCCTTGTGGGACAAGGAGCCGGACGTTTGCCTTTTCGGTAAGAGGCTCTGCTGAGAACGAACACCGTGAGGTGTACCGTTCCTGTCTAAGTACAGATTCCCAAAGCTGTTGTGCCTGTGGATAGGGTGCACGGGGACAGTGAAGAGCAGCAAGAGCTTTCTGGGCTGGCACCTTCCTTGTGGGACAAGGAGCCGGACGTTTGCCTTTTCGGAAGGAGCGTCTGCCGAGTACAAGCGCCGTGAGATGTGCAGCCTGTGGGCAAGCACAGATCCCCAGTGCTGTTGTGCCTGTGCATAGGCTGCACGGGGTCAGTGAAGAGCAGCAAGAGCTTTCAGGGCTGGCACCTTCCTTGTGGGACAAGGAGCCGGACGTTTGCCTTTTCGGTAAGAGGCTCTGCTGAGAACGAACACCGTGAGGTGTACCGTTCCTGGGTAAGCACAGATCCCCAGTGCTGTTGTGCCTGTGCATAGGCTGCACGGGGACAGTGAAGAGCAGCAAGAGCTTTCAGGGCTGGCACCTTCCTTGTGGGACAAGGAGCCGGACGTTTGCCTTTTGGGAAGGAGCGTCTGCCGAGTACAAGCGCCGTGAGATGTGCAGCCTGTGGGCAAGCACAGATCCCCAGTGCTGTTGTGCCTGTGCATAGGGTGCACGGGGACAGTGAAGAGCAGCAAGAGCTTTCAGGGCTGGCACCTTCCTTGTGGGACACGGAGCCGGACGTTTGCCTTTTCGGAAAGAGGCTCTGCTGAGAACGAACACCGTGAGATGTGCAGCCTGTGGGCAAGCACAGATCCCCAGTGCTGTTGTGCCTGTGCATAGGGTGCACGGAGACAGTGAAAAGCAGCAAGAGCTTTCAGGGCTGGCACCTTCCTTGTGGGACAAGGAGCCGGACGTTTGCCTTTTCGGAAAGAGGCTCTGCTGAGAACGAACACCGTGAGGTGTACCGTTCCTGTCTAAGTACAGATTCCCAAAGCTGTTGTGCCTGTGGATAGGGTGCACGGGGACAGTGAAGAGCAGCAAGAGCTTTCAGGGCTGGCACCTTCCTTGTGGGACAAGGAGCCGGACGTTTGCCTTTTCGGTAAGAGGCTCTGCTGAGAACGAACACCGTGAGGTGTACCGTTCCTGGGCAAGCACAGATCCCCAGTGCTGTTGTGCCTGTGGATAGGGTGCCCGGGGACAGTGAAGAGCAGCAAGAGCTTTCAGGGCTGGCACCTTCCTTGTGGGACAAGGAGCCGGACGTTTGCCTTTTGGGAAGGAGCGTCTGCCGAGTACAAGCGCCGTGAGATGTGCAGCCTGTGGGCAAGCACAGATCCCCAGTGCTGTTGTGCCTGTGCATAGGCTGCACGGGGACAGTGAAGAGCAGCAAGAGCTTTCAGGGCTGGCACCTTCCTTGTGGGACAAGGAGCCGGACGTTTGCCTTTTCGAAAGGAGCGTCTGCCGAGTACAACCGCCGTAGATGTGCAGCCTGTGGGCAAGCACAGATCCCCAGTGCTGTTGTGCCTGTGGATAGGGTGCCCGGGGACAGTGAAGAGCAGCAAGAGCTTTCAGGGCTGGCACCTTCCTTGTGGGACAAGGAGCCGGACGTTTGCCTTTTCGGTAAGAGGCTCTGCTGAGAACGAACACCGTGAGGTGTACCGTTCCTGGGCAAGCACAGATCCCCAGTGCTGTTGTGCCTGTGGATAGGGTGCACGGGGACAGTGAAAAGCAGCAAGAGCTTTCAGGGCTGGCACCTTCCTTGTGGGACAAGGAGCCGGACGTTTGCCTTTTCGGAAAGAGGCTCTGCTGAGAACGAACACCGTGAGGTGTACCGTTCCTGTCTAAGCACAGATCCCCAGTGATGTTGTGCCTGTGCATAGGGTGCACGGGGACAGTGAAGAGCAGCAAGAGCTTTCAGGGCTGGCACCTTCCTTGTGGGACAAGGAGCCGGACGTTTGCCTTTTCGGAAGGAGCGTCTGCCGAGTACAAGCGCCATGAGATGTGCAGCCTGTGGGCAAGCACAGATCCCCAGTGCTGTTGTGCCTGTGGATAGGGTGCCCGGGGACAGTGAAGAGCAGCAAGAGCTTTCAGGGCTGGCACCTTCCTTGTGGGACAAGGAGCCGGACGTTTGCCTTTTCGGTAAGAGGCTCTGCTGAGAACGAACACCGTGAGGTGTACCGTTCCTGTCTAAGTACAGATTCCCAAAGCTGTTGTGCCTGTGGATAGGTGCACGGGGACAGTGAAGAGCAGCAAGAGCTTTCAGGGCTGGCACCTTCCTTGTGGGACAAGGAGCCGGACGTTTGCCTTTTAGGAAAATTGCAATGCCGAGAACGAATACCGTGAGGTGTACCGTTCCTGGGCAAGCACAGATCCCCAGTGCTGTTGTGCCTGTGGATAGGCTGCACGGAGACAGTGAAAAGCAGCAAGAGCTTTCAGGGCTGGCACCTTCCTTGTGGGACAAGGAGCCGGATGTTTGCCTTTTCGGAAAGATGTTCTGCTGAGAACGAACACCGTGAGGTGTACCGTTCCTGTCTAAGTACAGATCACCAGTGCTGTTGTGCCTGTGCATAGGCTGCACGGGGACAGTGAAGAGCAGCAAGAGCTTTCAGGGCTGGCACCTTCCTTGTGGGACAAGGAGCCGGACGTTTGCCTTTTCGGAAGGAGCGTCTGCCGAGTACAAGCGCCGTGAGATGTGCAGCCTGTGGGCAAGCACAGATCCCCAGTGCTGTTGTGCCTGTGCATAGGGTGCACGGGGTCAGTGAAGAGCAGCAAGAGCTTTCAGGGCTGGCACCTTCCTTGTGGGACAAGGAGCCGGACGTTTGACTTTTCAGTAAGAGGCTCTGCTGAGAACGAACACCGTGAGGTGTACCGTTCCTGGGCAAGCACAGATCCCCAGTGCTGTTGTGCCTGTGGATAGGGTGCACGGGGACAGTGAAGAGCAGCAAGATCTTTCAGGGCTGGCACCTTCCTTGTGGGACAAGGAGCCGGACGTTTGCCTTTTCGGTAAGAGGCTCTGCTGAGAACGAACACCGTGAGGTGTACCGTTCCTGGGCAAGCACAGATCCCCAGTGCTGTTGTGCCTGTGGATAGGGTGCACGGGGACAGTGAAGAGCAGCAAGAGCTTTCAGGGCTGGCACCTTCCTTGTGGGACAAGGAGCCGGACGTTTGCCTTTTCGGTAAGAGGCTCTGCTGAGAACGAACACCGTGAGGTGTACCGTTCCTGGGCAAGCACAGATCCCCAGTGCTGTTGTGCCTGTGGATAGGGTGCCCGGGGACAGTGAAGAGCAGCAAGAGCTTTCAGGGCTGGCACCTTCCTTGTGGGACAAGGAGCCGGACGTTTGCCTTTTCGGAAGGAGCGTCTGCCGAGTACAAGCGCCGTGAGATGTGCAGCCTGTGGGCAAGCACAGATCCCCAGTGCTGTTGTGCCTGTGCATAGGCTGCACGGGGTCAGTGAAGAGCAGCAAGAGCTTTCAGGGCTGGCACCTTCCTTGTGGGACAAGGAGCCGGACGTTTGCCTTTTCGGTAAGAGGCTCTGCTGAGAACGAACACCGTGAGGTGTACCGTTCCTGTCTAAGTACAGATTCCCAAAGCTGTTGTGCCTGTGGATAGGGTGCACGGGGACAGTGAAGAGCAGCAAGAGCTTTCTGGGCTGGCACCTTCCTTGTGGGACAAGGAGCCGGACGTTTGCCTTTTCGGAAGGAGCGTCTGCCGAGTACAAGCGCCGTGAGATGTGCAGCCTGTGGGCAAGCACAGATCCCCAGTGCTGTTGTGCCTGTGCATAGGCTGCACGGGGTCAGTGAAGAGCAGCAAGAGCTTTCAGGGCTGGCACCTTCCTTGTGGGACAAGGAGCCGGACGTTTGCCTTTTCGGTAAGAGGCTCTGCTGAGAACGAACACCGTGAGGTCTACGGTTCCTGTCTAAGTACAGATTCCCAAAGCTGTTGTGCCTGTGGATAGGGTGCCCGGGGACAGTGAAGAGCAGCAAGAGCTTTCAGGGCTGGCACCTTCCTTGTGGGACAAGGAGCCGGACATTTGCCTTTTCGGAAGGAGCGTCTGCCGAGTACAAGCGCCGTGAGATGTGCAGCCTGTGGGCAAGCACAGATCCCCAGTGCTGTTGTGCCTGTGCATAGGCTACACGGGGTCAGTGAAGAGCAGCAAGAGCTTTCAGGGCTGGCACCTTCCTTGTGGGACAAGGAGCCGGACGTTTGCCTTTTCGGTAAGAGGCTCTGCTGAGAACGAACACCGTGAGGTGTACCGTTCCTGTCTAAGTACAGATCCCCAGTGCTGTTTTGCCTGTGGATAGGGTGCACGGGGACAGTGAAGAGCAGCAAGATCTTTCAGGGCTGGCACCTTCCTTGTGGGACAAGGAGCCGGACGTTTGCCTTTTCGGTAAGAGGCTCTGCTGAGAACGAACACCGTGAGGTGTACCGTTCCTGGGCAAGCACAGATCCCCAGTGCTGTTGTGCCTGTGGATAGGGTGCACGGGGACAGTGAAGAGCAGCAAGAGCTTTCAGGGCTGGCACCTTCCTTGTGGGACAAGGAGCCGGACGTTTGCCTTTTCGGTAAGAGGCTCTGCTGAGAACGAACACCGTGAGGTGTACCGTTCCTGTCTAAGCACAGATAGCCAGTGATGTTGTGCCTGTGCATAGGCTGCACGGGGACAGTGAAGAGCAGCAAGAGCTTTCAGGGCTGGCACCTTCCTTGTGGGACAAGGAGCCGGACGTTTGCCTTTTCGGAAGGAGCGTCTGCCGAGTACAAGCGCCGTGAGATGTGCAGCCTGTGGGCAAGCGCAGATCCCCAGTGCTGTTGTGCCTGTGCATAGGGTGCATGGGGACAGTGAAGAGCAGCAAGAGCTTTCAGGGCTGGCACCTTCCTTGTGGGACAAGGAGCCGGACGTTTGCCTTTTCGGAAAGAGGCTCTGCTGAGAACGAACACCGTGAGGTGTACCGTTCCTGTCTAACTACAGATTCCCAAAGCTGTTGTGCCTGTGGATAGGGTGCACGGGGACAGTGAAGAGCAGCAAGAGCTTTCAGGGCTGGCACCTTCCTTGTGGGACAAGGAGCCGGACGTTTGCCTTTTCGGAAGGAGCGTCTGCCGAGTACAAGCGCCGTGAGATGTGCAGCCTGTGGGCAAGCACAGATCCCCAGTGCTGTTGTGCCTGTGCATAGGCTGCACGGGGACAGTGAAGAGCAGCAAGAGCTTTCAGGGCTGGCACCTTCCTTGTGGGACAAGGAGCCGGACGTTTGCCTTTTCGGTAAGAGGCTCTGCTGAGAACGAACACCGTGAGGTGTACCGTTCCTGTCTAAGTACAGATCCCCAGTGCTGTTTTGCCTGTGGATAGGGTGCACGGGGACAGTGAAGAGCAGCAAGATCTTTCAGGGCTGGCACCTTCCTTGTGGGACAAGGAGCCGGACGTTTGCCTTTTCGGTAAGAGGCTCTGCTGAGAACGAACACCGTGAGGTGTACCGTTCCTGGGCAAGCACAGATCCCCAGTGCTGTTGTGCCTGTGGATAGGGTGCACGGGGACAGTGAAGAGCAGCAAGAGCTTTCAGGGCTGGCACCTTCCTTGTGGGACAAGGAGCCGGACGTTTGCCTTTTCGGTAAGAGGCTCTGCTGAGAACGAACACCGTGAGGTGTACCGTTCCTGTCTAAGCACAGATACCCAGTGATGTTGTGCCTGTGCATAGGCTGCACGGGGACAGTGAAGAGCAGCAAGAGCTTTCAGGGCTGGCACCTTCCTTGTGGGACAAGGAGCCGGACGTTTGCCTTTTCGGAAGGAGCGTCTGCCGAGTACAAGCGCCGTGAGATGTGCAGCCTGTGGGCAAGCGCAGATCCCCAGTGCTGTTGTGCCTGTGCATAGGGTGCATGGGGACAGTGAAGAGCAGCAAGAGCTTTCAGGGCTGGCACCTTCCTTGTGGGACAAGGAGCCGGACGTTTGCCTTTTCGGAAAGAGGCTCTGCTGAGAACGAACACCGTGAGGTGTACCGTTCCTGTCTAAGTACAGATTCCCAAAGCTGTTGTGCCTGTGGATAGGGTGCACGGGGACAGTGAAGAGCAGCAAGAGCTTTCAGGGCTGGCACCTTCCTTGTGGGACAAGGAGCCGGACGTTTGCCTTTTCGGAAGGAGCGTCTGCCGAGTACAAGCGCCGTGAGATGTGCAGCCTGTGGGCAAGCACAGATCCCCAGTGCTGTTGTGCCTGTGGATAGGGTGCCCGGGGACAGTGAAGAGCAGCAAGAGCTTTCAGGGCTGGCACCTTCCTTGTGGGACAAGGAGCCGGACGTTTGCCTTTTGGGAAGGAGCGTCTGCCGAGTACAAGCGCCGTGAGATGTGCAGCCTGTGGGCAAGCACAGATCCCCAGTGCTGTTGTGCCTGTGCATAGGCTGCACGGGGACAGTGAAGAGCAGCAAGAGCTTTCAGGGCTGGCACCTTCCTTGTGGGACAAGGAGCCGGACGTTTGCCTTTTCGAAAGGAGCGTCTGCCGAGTACAACCGCCGTAGATGTGCATCCTGTGGGCAAGCACAGATCCCCAGTGCTGTTGTGCCTGTGGATAGGGTGCCCGGGGACAGTGAAGAGCAGCAAGAGCTTTCAGGGCTGGCACCTTCCTTGTGGGAGAAGGAGCCGGACGTTTGCCTTTTCGGTAAGAGGCTCTGCTGAGAACGAACACCGTGAGGTGTACCGTTCCTGGGCAAGCACAGATCCCCAGTGCTGTTGTGCCTGTGGATAGGGTGCACGGGGACAGTGAAAAGCAGCAAGAGCTTTCAGGGCTGGCACCTTCCTTGTGGGACAAGGAGCCGGACGTTTGCCTTTTCGGAAAGAGGCTCTGCTGAGAACGAACACCGTGAGGTGTACCGTTCCTGTCTAAGCACAGATCCCCAGTGATGTTGTGCCTGTGCATAGGGTGCACGGGGACAGTGAAGAGCAGCAAGAGCTTTCAGGGCTGGCACCTTCCTTGTGGGACAAGGAGCCGGACGTTTGCCTTTTCGGAAGGAGCGTCTGCCGAGTACAAGCGCCATGAGATGTGCAGCCTGTGGGCAAGCACAGATCCCCAGTGCTGTTGTGCCTGTGCATAGGCTGCACGGGGACAGTGAAGAGCAGCAAGAGCTTTCAGGGCTGGCACCTTCCTTGTGGGACAAGGAGCCGGACGTTTGCCTTTTCGGTAAGAGGCTCTGCTGAGAACGAACACCGTGAGGTGTACCGTTCCTGTCTAAGTACAGATTCCCAAAGCTGTTGTGCCTGTGGATAGGTGCACGGGGACAGTGAAGAGCAGCAAGAGCTTTCAGGGCTGGCACCTTCCTTGTGGGACAAGGAGCCGGACGTTTGCCTTTTAGGAAAATTGCAATGCCGAGAACGAATACCGTGAGGTGTACCGTTCCTGGGCAAGCACAGATCCCCAGTGCTGTTGTGCCTGTGGATAGGCTGCACGGAGACAGTGAAAAGCAGCAAGAGCTTTCAGGGCTGGCACCTTCCTTGTGGGACAAGGAGCCGGACGTTTGCCTTTTCGGTAAGAGGCTCTGCTGAGAACGAACACCGTGAGGTGTACCGTTCCTGGGCAAGCACAGATCCCCAGTGCTGTTTTGCCTGTGGATAGGGTGCACGGGGACAGTGAAGAGCAGCAAGAGCTTTCAGGGCTGGCACCTTCCTTGTGGGACAAGGAGCCGGACGTTTGCCTTTTCGGTAAGAGGCTCTGCTGAGAACGAACACCGTGAGGTGTACCGTTCCTGGGCAAGCACAGATCCCCAGTGCTGTTGTGCCTGTGGATAGGGTGCCCGGGGACAGTGAAGAGCAGCAAGAGCTTTCAGGGCTGGCACCTTCCTTGTGGGACAAGGAGCCGGACGTTTGCCTTTTCGGAAGGATCGTCTGCCGAGTACAAGCGCCGTGAGATGTGCAGCCTGTGGGCAAGCACAGATCCCCAGTGCTGTTGTGCCTGTGCATAGGCTGCACGGGGTCAGTGAAGAGCAGCAAGAGCTTTCAGGGCTGGCACCTTCCTTGTGGGACAAGGAGCCGGACGTTTGCCTTTTCGGTAAGAGGCTCTGCTGAGAACGAACACCGTGAGGTGTACCGTTCCTGTCTAAGTACAGATTCCCAAAGCTGTTGTGCCTGTGGATAGGGTGCACGGGGACAGTGAAGAGCAGCAAGAGCTTTCTGGGCTGGCACCTTCCTTGTGGGACAAGGAGCCGGACGTTTGCCTTTTCGGAAGGAGCGTCTGCCGAGTACAAGCGCCGTGAGATGTGCAGCCTGTGGGCAAGCACAGATCCCCAGTGCTGTTGTGCCTGTGCATAGGCTGCACGGGGTCAGTGAAGAGCAGCAAGAGCTTTCAGGGCTGGCACCTTCCTTGTGGGACAAGGAGCCGGACGTTTGCCTTTTCGGTAAGAGGCTCTGCTGAGAACGAACACCGTGAGGTGTACCGTTCCTGGGTAAGCACAGATCCCCAGTGCTGTTGTGCCTGTGCATAGGCTGCACGGGGACAGTGAAGAGCAGCAAGAGCTTTCAGGGCTGGCACCTTCCTTGTGGGACAAGGAGCCGGACGTTTGCCTTTTGGGAAGGAGCGTCTGCCGAGTACAAGCGCCGTGAGATGTGCAGCCTGTGGGCAAGCACAGATCCCCAGTGCTGTTGTGCCTGTGCATAGGGTGCACGGGGACAGTGAAGAGCAGCAAGAGCTTTCAGGGCTGGCACCTTCCTTGTGGGACACGGAGCCGGACGTTTGCCTTTTCGGAAAGAGGCTCTGCTGAGAACGAACACCGTGAGATGTGCAGCCTGTGGGCAAGCACAGATCCCCAGTGCTGTTGTGCCTGTGCATAGGGTGCACGGAGACAGTGAAAAGCAGCAAGAGCTTTCAGGGCTGGCACCTTCCTTGTGGGACAAGGAGCCGGACGTTTGCCTTTTCGGAAAGAGGCTCTGCTGAGAACGAACACCGTGAGGTGTACCGTTCCTGTCTAAGTACAGATTCCCAAAGCTGTTGTGCCTGTGGATAGGGTGCACGGGGACAGTGAAGAGCAGCAAGAGCTTTCAGGGCTGGCACCTTCCTTGTGGGACAAGGAGCCGGACGTTTGCCTTTTCGGTAAGAGGCTCTGCTGAGAACGAACACCGTGAGGTGTACCGTTCCTGGGCAAGCACAGATCCCCAGTGCTGTTGTGCCTGTGGATAGGGTGCCCGGGGACAGTGAAGAGCAGCAAGAGCTTTCAGGGCTGGCACCTTCCTTGTGGGACAAGGAGCCGGACGTTTGCCTTTTGGGAAGGAGCGTCTGCCGAGTACAAGCGCCGTGAGATGTGCAGCCTGTGGGCAAGCACAGATCCCCAGTGCTGTTGTGCCTGTGCATAGGCTGCACGGGGACAGTGAAGAGCAGCAAGAGCTTTCAGGGCTGGCACCTTCCTTGTGGGACAAGGAGCCGGACGTTTGCCTTTTCGAAAGGAGCGTCTGCCGAGTACAACCGCCGTAGATGTGCAGCCTGTGGGCAAGCACAGATCCCCAGTGCTGTTGTGCCTGTGGATAGGGTGCCCGGGGACAGTGAAGAGCAGCAAGAGCTTTCAGGGCTGGCACCTTCCTTGTGGGACAAGGAGCCGGACGTTTGCCTTTTCGGTAAGAGGCTCTGCTGAGAACGAACACCGTGAGGTGTACCGTTCCTGGGCAAGCACAGATCCCCAGTGCTGTTGTGCCTGTGGATAGGGTGCACGGGGACAGTGAAAAGCAGCAAGAGCTTTCAGGGCTGGCACCTTCCTTGTGGGACAAGGAGCCGGACGTTTGCCTTTTCGGAAAGAGGCTCTGCTGAGAACGAACACCGTGAGGTGTACCGTTCCTGTCTAAGCACAGATCCCCAGTGATGTTGTGCCTGTGCATAGGGTGCACGGGGACAGTGAAGAGCAGCAAGAGCTTTCAGGGCTGGCACCTTCCTTGTGGGACAAGGAGCCGGACGTTTGCCTTTTCGGAAGGAGCGTCTGCCGAGTACAAGCGCCATGAGATGTGCAGCCTGTGGGCAAGCACAGATCCCCAGTGCTGTTGTGCCTGTGGATAGGGTGCCCGGGGACAGTGAAGAGCAGCAAGAGCTTTCAGGGCTGGCACCTTCCTTGTGGGACAAGGAGCCGGACGTTTGCCTTTTCGGTAAGAGGCTCTGCTGAGAACGAACACCGTGAGGTGTACCGTTCCTGTCTAAGTACAGATTCCCAAAGCTGTTGTGCCTGTGGATAGGTGCACGGGGACAGTGAAGAGCAGCAAGAGCTTTCAGGGCTGGCACCTTCCTTGTGGGACAAGGAGCCGGACGTTTGCCTTTTAGGAAAATTGCAATGCCGAGAACGAATACCGTGAGGTGTACCGTTCCTGGGCAAGCACAGATCCCCAGTGCTGTTGTGCCTGTGGATAGGCTGCACGGAGACAGTGAAAAGCAGCAAGAGCTTTCAGGGCTGGCACCTTCCTTGTGGGACAAGGAGCCGGATGTTTGCCTTTTCGGAAAGATGTTCTGCTGAGAACGAACACCGTGAGGTGTACCGTTCCTGTCTAAGTACAGATCACCAGTGCTGTTGTGCCTGTGCATAGGCTGCACGGGGACAGTGAAGAGCAGCAAGAGCTTTCAGGGCTGGCACCTTCCTTGTGGGACAAGGAGCCGGACGTTTGCCTTTTCGGAAGGAGCGTCTGCCGAGTACAAGCGCCGTGAGATGTGCAGCCTGTGGGCAAGCACAGATCCCCAGTGCTGTTGTGCCTGTGCATAGGGTGCACGGGGTCAGTGAAGAGCAGCAAGAGCTTTCAGGGCTGGCACCTTCCTTGTGGGACAAGGAGCCGGACGTTTGACTTTTCAGTAAGAGGCTCTGCTGAGAACGAACACCGTGAGGTGTACCGTTCCTGGGCAAGCACAGATCCCCAGTGCTGTTGTGCCTGTGGATAGGGTGCACGGGGACAGTGAAGAGCAGCAAGATCTTTCAGGGCTGGCACCTTCCTTGTGGGACAAGGAGCCGGACGTTTGCCTTTTCGGTAAGAGGCTCTGCTGAGAACGAACACCGTGAGGTGTACCGTTCCTGGGCAAGCACAGATCCCCAGTGCTGTTGTGCCTGTGGATAGGGTGCACGGGGACAGTGAAGAGCAGCAAGAGCTTTCAGGGCTGGCACCTTCCTTGTGGGACAAGGAGCCGGACGTTTGCCTTTTCGGTAAGAGGCTCTGCTGAGAACGAACACCGTGAGGTGTACCGTTCCTGGGCAAGCACAGATCCCCAGTGCTGTTGTGCCTGTGGATAGGGTGCCCGGGGACAGTGAAGAGCAGCAAGAGCTTTCAGGGCTGGCACCTTCCTTGTGGGACAAGGAGCCGGACGTTTGCCTTTTCGGAAGGAGCGTCTGCCGAGTACAAGCGCCGTGAGATGTGCAGCCTGTGGGCAAGCACAGATCCCCAGTGCTGTTGTGCCTGTGCATAGGCTGCACGGGGTCAGTGAAGAGCAGCAAGAGCTTTCAGGGCTGGCACCTTCCTTGTGGGACAAGGAGCCGGACGTTTGCCTTTTCGGTAAGAGGCTCTGCTGAGAACGAACACCGTGAGGTGTACCGTTCCTGTCTAAGTACAGATTCCCAAAGCTGTTGTGCCTGTGGATAGGGTGCACGGGGACAGTGAAGAGCAGCAAGAGCTTTCTGGGCTGGCACCTTCCTTGTGGGACAAGGAGCCGGACGTTTGCCTTTTCGGAAGGAGCGTCTGCCGAGTACAAGCGCCGTGAGATGTGCAGCCTGTGGGCAAGCACAGATCCCCAGTGCTGTTGTGCCTGTGCATAGGCTGCACGGGGTCAGTGAAGAGCAGCAAGAGCTTTCAGGGCTGGCACCTTCCTTGTGGGACAAGGAGCCGGACGTTTGCCTTTTCGGTAAGAGGCTCTGCTGAGAACGAACACCGTGAGGTCTACGGTTCCTGTCTAAGTACAGATTCCCAAAGCTGTTGTGCCTGTGGATAGGGTGCCCGGGGACAGTGAAGAGCAGCAAGAGCTTTCAGGGCTGGCACCTTCCTTGTGGGACAAGGAGCCGGACATTTGCCTTTTCGGAAGGAGCGTCTGCCGAGTACAAGCGCCGTGAGATGTGCAGCCTGTGGGCAAGCACAGATCCCCAGTGCTGTTGTGCCTGTGCATAGGCTACACGGGGTCAGTGAAGAGCAGCAAGAGCTTTCAGGGCTGGCACCTTCCTTGTGGGACAAGGAGCCGGACGTTTGCCTTTTCGGTAAGAGGCTCTGCTGAGAACGAACACCGTGAGGTGTACCGTTCCTGTCTAAGTACAGATCCCCAGTGCTGTTTTGCCTGTGGATAGGGTGCACGGGGACAGTGAAGAGCAGCAAGATCTTTCAGGGCTGGCACCTTCCTTGTGGGACAAGGAGCCGGACGTTTGCCTTTTCGGTAAGAGGCTCTGCTGAGAACGAACACCGTGAGGTGTACCGTTCCTGGGCAAGCACAGATCCCCAGTGCTGTTGTGCCTGTGGATAGGGTGCACGGGGACAGTGAAGAGCAGCAAGAGCTTTCAGGGCTGGCACCTTCCTTGTGGGACAAGGAGCCGGACGTTTGCCTTTTCGGTAAGAGGCTCTGCTGAGAACGAACACCGTGAGGTGTACCGTTCCTGTCTAAGCACAGATAGCCAGTGATGTTGTGCCTGTGCATAGGCTGCACGGGGACAGTGAAGAGCAGCAAGAGCTTTCAGGGCTGGCACCTTCCTTGTGGGACAAGGAGCCGGACGTTTGCCTTTTCGGAAGGAGCGTCTGCCGAGTACAAGCGCCGTGAGATGTGCAGCCTGTGGGCAAGCGCAGATCCCCAGTGCTGTTGTGCCTGTGCATAGGGTGCATGGGGACAGTGAAGAGCAGCAAGAGCTTTCAGGGCTGGCACCTTCCTTGTGGGACAAGGAGCCGGACGTTTGCCTTTTCGGAAAGAGGCTCTGCTGAGAACGAACACCGTGAGGTGTACCGTTCCTGTCTAAGTACAGATTCCCAAAGCTGTTGTGCCTGTGGATAGGGTGCACGGGGACAGTGAAGAGCAGCAAGAGCTTTCAGGGCTGGCACCTTCCTTGTGGGACAAGGAGCCGGACGTTTGCCTTTTCGGAAGGAGCGTCTGCCGAGTACAAGCGCCGTGAGATGTGCAGCCTGTGGGCAAGCACAGATCCCCAGTGCTGTTGTGCCTGTGCATAGGCTGCACGGGGACAGTGAAGAGCAGCAAGAGCTTTCAGGGCTGGCACCTTCCTTGTGGGACAAGGAGCCGGACGTTTGCCTTTTCGGTAAGAGGCTCTGCTGAGAACGAACACCGTGAGGTGTACCGTTCCTGTCTAAGTACAGATCCCCAGTGCTGTTTTGCCTGTGGATAGGGTGCACGGGGACAGTGAAGAGCAGCAAGATCTTTCAGGGCTGGCACCTTCCTTGTGGGACAAGGAGCCGGACGTTTGCCTTTTCGGTAAGAGGCTCTGCTGAGAACGAACACCGTGAGGTGTACCGTTCCTGGGCAAGCACAGATCCCCAGTGCTGTTGTGCCTGTGGATAGGGTGCACGGGGACAGTGAAGAGCAGCAAGAGCTTTCAGGGCTGGCACCTTCCTTGTGGGACAAGGAGCCGGACGTTTGCCTTTTCGGTAAGAGGCTCTGCTGAGAACGAACACCGTGAGGTGTACCGTTCCTGTCTAAGTACAGATTCCCAAAGCTGTTGTGCCTGTGGATAGGGTGCACGGGGACAGTGAAGAGCAGCAAGAGCTTTCAGGGCTGGCACCTTCCTTGTGGGACAAGGAGCCGGACGTTTGCGTTTTCGGAAGGAGCGTCTGCCGAGTACAAGCGCCGTGAGATGTGCAGCCTGTGGGCAAGCGCAGATCCCCAGTGCTGTTGTGCCTGTGCATAGGGTGCATGGGGACAGTGAAGAGCAGCAAGAGCTTTCAGGGCTGGCACCTTCCTTGTGGGACAAGGAGCCGGACGTTTGCCTTTTCGGAAAGAGGCTCTGCTGAGAACGAACACCGTGAGGTGTACCGTTCCTGTCTAAGTACAGATTCCCAAAGCTGTTGTGCCTGTGGATAGGGTGCACGGGGACAGTGAAGAGCAGCAAGAGCTTTCAGGGCTGGCACCTTCCTTGTGGGACAAGGAGCCGGACGTTTGCCTTTTCGGAAGGAGCGTCTGCCGAGTACAAGCGCCGTGAGATGTGCAGCCTGTGGGCAAGCACAGATCCCCAGTGCTGTTGTGCCTGTGGATAGGGTGCCCGGGGACAGTGAAGAGCAGCAAGAGCTTTCAGGGCTGGCACCTTCCTTGTGGGACAAGGAGCCGGACGTTTGCCTTTTGGGAAGGAGCGTCTGCCGAGTACAAGCGCCGTGAGATGTGCAGCCTGTGGGCAAGCACAGATCCCCAGTGCTGTTGTGCCTGTGCATAGGCTGCACGGGGACAGTGAAGAGCAGCAAGAGCTTTCAGGGCTGGCACCTTCCTTGTGGGACAAGGAGCCGGACGTTTGCCTTTTCGAAAGGAGCGTCTGCCGAGTACAACCGCCGTAGATGTGCATCCTGTGGGCAAGCACAGATCCCCAGTGCTGTTGTGCCTGTGGATAGGGTGCCCGGGGACAGTGAAGAGCAGCAAGAGCTTTCAGGGCTGGCACCTTCCTTGTGGGAGAAGGAGCCGGACGTTTGCCTTTTCGGTAAGAGGCTCTGCTGAGAACGAACACCGTGAGGTGTACCGTTCCTGGGCAAGCACAGATCCCCAGTGCTGTTGTGCCTGTGGATAGGGTGCACGGGGACAGTGAAAAGCAGCAAGAGCTTTCAGGGCTGGCACCTTCCTTGTGGGACAAGGAGCCGGACGTTTGCCTTTTCGGAAAGAGGCTCTGCTGAGAACGAACACCGTGAGGTGTACCGTTCCTGTCTAAGCACAGATCCCCAGTGATGTTGTGCCTGTGCATAGGGTGCACGGGGACAGTGAAGAGCAGCAAGAGCTTTCAGGGCTGGCACCTTCCTTGTGGGACAAGGAGCCGGACGTTTGCCTTTTCGGAAGGAGCGTCTGCCGAGTACAAGCGCCATGAGATGTGCAGCCTGTGGGCAAGCACAGATCCCCAGTGCTGTTGTGCCTGTGCATAGGCTGCACGGGGACAGTGAAGAGCAGCAAGAGCTTTCAGGGCTGGCACCTTCCTTGTGGGACAAGGAGCCGGACGTTTGCCTTTTCGGTAAGAGGCTCTGCTGAGAACGAACACCGTGAGGTGTACCGTTCCTGTCTAAGTACAGATTCCCAAAGCTGTTGTGCCTGTGGATAGGTGCACGGGGACAGTGAAGAGCAGCAAGAGCTTTCAGGGCTGGCACCTTCCTTGTGGGACAAGGAGCCGGACGTTTGCCTTTTAGGAAAATTGCAATGCCGAGAACGAATACCGTGAGGTGTACCGTTCCTGGGCAAGCACAGATCCCCAGTGCTGTTGTGCCTGTGGATAGGCTGCACGGAGACAGTGAAAAGCAGCAAGAGCTTTCAGGGCTGGCACCTTCCTTGTGGGACAAGGAGCCGGACGTTTGCCTTTTCGGTAAGAGGCTCTGCTGAGAACGAACACCGTGAGGTGTACCGTTCCTGGGCAAGCACAGATCCCCAGTGCTGTTGTGCCTGTGGATAGGGTGCCCGGGGACAGTGAAGAGCAGCAAGAGCTTTCAGGGCTGGCACCTTCCTTGTGGGACAAGGAGCCGGACGTTTGCCTTTTGGGAAGGAGCGTCTGCCGAGTACAAGCGCCGTGAGATGTGCAGCCTGTGGGCAAGCACAGATCCCCAGTGCTGTTGTGCCTGTGCATAGGCTGCACGGGGTCAGTGAAGAGCAGCAAGAGCTTTCAGGGCTGGCACCTTCCTTGTGGGACAAGGAGCCGGACGTTTGCCTTTTCGGTAAGAGGCTCTGCTGAGAACGAACACCGTGAGGTGTACCGTTCCTGTCTAAGTACAGATTCCCAAAGCTGTTGTGCCTGTGGATAGGGTGCACGGGGACAGTGAAGAGCAGCAAGAGCTTTCTGGGCTGGCACCTTCCTTGTGGGACAAGGAGCCGGACGTTTGCCTTTTCGGAAGGAGCGTCTGCCGAGTACAAGCGCCGTGAGATGTGCAGCCTGTGGGCAAGCACAGATCCCCAGTGCTGTTGTGCCTGTGCATAGGCTGCACGGGGTCAGTGAAGAGCAGCAAGAGCTTTCAGGGCTGGCACCTTCCTTGTGGGACAAGGAGCCGGACGTTTGCCTTTTCGGTAAGAGGCTCTGCTGAGAACGAACACCGTGAGGTGTACCGTTCCTGGGTAAGCACAGATCCCCAGTGCTGTTGTGCCTGTGCATAGGCTGCACGGGGACAGTGAAGAGCAGCAAGAGCTTTCAGGGCTGGCACCTTCCTTGTGGGACAAGGAGCCGGACGTTTGCCTTTTGGGAAGGAGCGTCTGCCGAGTACAAGCGCCGTGAGATGTGCAGCCTGTGGGCAAGCACAGATCCCCAGTGCTGTTGTGCCTGTGCATAGGGTGCACGGGGACAGTGAAGAGCAGCAAGAGCTTTCAGGGCTGGCACCTTCCTTGTGGGACACGGAGCCGGACGTTTGCCTTTTCGGAAAGAGGCTCTGCTGAGAACGAACACCGTGAGATGTGCAGCCTGTGGGCAAGCACAGATCCCCAGTGCTGTTGTGCCTGTGCATAGGGTGCACGGAGACAGTGAAAAGCAGCAAGAGCTTTCAGGGCTGGCACCTTCCTTGTGGGACAAGGAGCCGGACGTTTGCCTTTTCGGAAAGAGGCTCTGCTGAGAACGAACACCGTGAGGTGTACCGTTCCTGTCTAAGTACAGATTCCCAAAGCTGTTGTGCCTGTGGATAGGGTGCACGGGGACAGTGAAGAGCAGCAAGAGCTTTCAGGGCTGGCACCTTCCTTGTGGGACAAGGAGCCGGACGTTTGCCTTTTCGGTAAGAGGATCTGCTGAGAACGAACACCGTGAGGTGTACCGTTCCTGGGCAAGCACAGATCCCCAGTGCTGTTGTGCCTGTGGATAGGGTGCCCGGGGACAGTGAAGAGCAGCAAGAGCTTTCAGGGCTGGCACCTTCCTTGTGGGACAAGGAGCCGGACGTTTGCCTTTTGGGAAGGAGCGTCTGCCGAGTACAAGCGCCGTGAGATGTGCAGCCTGTGGGCAAGCACAGATCCCCAGTGCTGTTGTGCCTGTGCATAGGCTGCACGGGGACAGTGAAGAGCAGCAAGAGCTTTCAGGGCTGGCACCTTCCTTGTGGGACAAGGAGCCGGACGTTTGCCTTTTCGAAAGGAGCGTCTGCCGAGTACAACCGCCGTAGATGTGCAGCCTGTGGGCAAGCACAGATCCCCAGTGCTGTTGTGCCTGTGGATAGGGTGCCCGGGGACAGTGAAGAGCAGCAAGAGCTTTCAGGGCTGGCACCTTCCTTGTGGGACAAGGAGCCGGACGTTTGCCTTTTCGGTAAGAGGCTCTGCTGAGAACGAACACCGTGAGGTGTACCGTTCCTGGGCAAGCACAGATCCCCAGTGCTGTTGTGCCTGTGGATAGGGTGCACGGGGACAGTGAAAAGCAGCAAGAGCTTTCAGGGCTGGCACCTTCCTTGTGGGACAAGGAGCCGGACGTTTGCCTTTTCGGAAAGAGGCTCTGCTGAGAACGAACACCGTGAGGTGTACCGTTCCTGTCTAAGCACAGATCCCCAGTGATGTTGTGCCTGTGCATAGGGTGCACGGGGACAGTGAAGAGCAGCAAGAGCTTTCAGGGCTGGCACCTTCCTTGTGGGACAAGGAGCCGGACGTTTGCCTTTTCGGAAGGAGCGTCTGCCGAGTACAAGCGCCATGAGATGTGCAGCCTGTGGGCAAGCACAGATCCCCAGTGCTGTTGTGCCTGTGGATAGGGTGCCCGGGGACAGTGAAGAGCAGCAAGAGCTTTCAGGGCTGGCACCTTCCTTGTGGGACAAGGAGCCGGACGTTTGCCTTTTCGGTAAGAGGCTCTGCTGAGAACGAACACCGTGAGGTGTACCGTTCCTGTCTAAGTACAGATTCCCAAAGCTGTTGTGCCTGTGGATAGGTGCACGGGGACAGTGAAGAGCAGCAAGAGCTTTCAGGGCTGGCACCTTCCTTGTGGGACAAGGAGCCGGACGTTTGCCTTTTAGGAAAATTGCAATGCCGAGAACGAATACCGTGAGGTGTACCGTTCCTGGGCAAGCACAGATCCCCAGTGCTGTTGTGCCTGTGGATAGGCTGCACGGAGACAGTGAAAAGCAGCAAGAGCTTTCAGGGCTGGCACCTTCCTTGTGGGACAAGGAGCCGGATGTTTGCCTTTTCGGAAAGATGTTCTGCTGAGAACGAACACCGTGAGGTGTACCGTTCCTGTCTAAGTACAGATCACCAGTGCTGTTGTGCCTGTGCATAGGCTGCACGGGGACAGTGAAGAGCAGCAAGAGCTTTCAGGGCTGGCACCTTCCTTGTGGGACAAGGAGCCGGACGTTTGCCTTTTCGGAAGGAGCGTCTGCCGAGTACAAGCGCCGTGAGATGTGCAGCCTGTGGGCAAGCACAGATCCCCAGTGCTGTTGTGCCTGTGCATAGGCTGCACGGGGTCAGTGAAGAGCAGCAAGAGCTTTCAGGGCTGGCACCTTCCTTGTGGGACAAGGAGCCGGACGTTTGACTTTTCAGTAAGAGGCTCTGCTGAGAACGAACACCGTGAGGTGTACCGTTCCTGGGCAAGCACAGATCCCCAGTGCTGTTGTGCCTGTGGATAGGGTGCACGGGGACAGTGAAGAGCAGCAAGATCTTTCAGGGCTGGCACCTTCCTTGTGGGACAAGGAGCCGGACGTTTGCCTTTTCGGTAAGAGGCTCTGCTGAGAACGAACACCGTGAGGTGTACCGTTCCTGGGCAAGCACAGATCCCCAGTGCTGTTGTGCCTGTGGATAGGGTGCACGGGGACAGTGAAGAGCAGCAAGAGCTTTCAGGGCTGGCACCTTCCTTGTGGGACAAGGAGCCGGACGTTTGCCTTTTCGGTAAGAGGCTCTGCTGAGAACGAACACCGTGAGGTGTACCGTTCCTGGGCAAGCACAGATCCCCAGTGCTGTTGTGCCTGTGGATAGGGTGCCCGGGGACAGTGAAGAGCAGCAAGAGCTTTCAGGGCTGGCACCTTCCTTGTGGGACAAGGAGCCGGACGTTTGCCTTTTCGGAAGGAGCGTCTGCCGAGTACAAGCGCCGTGAGATGTGCAGCCTGTGGGCAAGCACAGATCCCCAGTGCTGTTGTGCCTGTGCATAGGCTGCACGGGGTCAGTGAAGAGCAGCAAGAGCTTTCAGGGCTGGCACCTTCCTTGTGGGACAAGGAGCCGGACGTTTGCCTTTTCGGTAAGAGGCTCTGCTGAGAACGAACACCGTGAGGTGTACCGTTCCTGTCTAAGTACAGATTCCCAAAGCTGTTGTGCCTGTGGATAGGGTGCACGGGGACAGTGAAGAGCAGCAAGAGCTTTCTGGGCTGGCACCTTCCTTGTGGGACAAGGAGCCGGACGTTTGCCTTTTCGGAAGGAGCGTCTGCCGAGTACAAGCGCCGTGAGATGTGCAGCCTGTGGGCAAGCACAGATCCCCAGTGCTGTTGTGCCTGTGCATAGGCTGCACGGGGTCAGTGAAGAGCAGCAAGAGCTTTCAGGGCTGGCACCTTCCTTGTGGGACAAGGAGCCGGACGTTTGCCTTTTCGGTAAGAGGCTCTGCTGAGAACGAACACCGTGAGGTGTACCGTTCCTGGGCAAGCACAGATCCCCAGTGCTGTTGTGCCTGTGCATAGGCTGCACGGGGACAGTGAAGAGCAGCAAGAGCTTTCAGGGCTGGCACCTTCCTTGTGGGACAAGGAGCCGGACGTTTGCCTTTTGGGAAGGAGCGTCTGCCGAGTACAAGCGCCCTGAGATGTGCAGCCTGTGGGCAAGCACAGATCCCCAGTGCTGTTGTGCCTGTGCATAGGGTGCACGGGGACAGTGAAGAGCAGCAAGAGCTTTCAGGGCTGGCACCTTCCTTGTGGGACACGGAGCCGGACGTTTGCCTTTTCGGAAAGAGGCTCTGCTGAGAACGAACACCGTGAGATGTGCAGCCTGTGGGCAAGCACAGATCCCCAGTGCTGTTGTGCCTGTGCATAGGGTGCACGGAGACAGTGAAAAGCAGCAAGAGCTTTCAGGGCTGGCACCTTCCTTGTGGGACAAGGAGCCGGATGTTTGCCTTTTCGGAAAGATGTTCTGCTGAGAACGAACACCGTGAGGTGTACCGTTCCTGTCTAAGTACAGATCACCAGCGCAGTTGTGCCTGTGCATAGGCTGCACGGGGACAGTGAAGAGCAGCAAGAGCTTTCAGGGCTGGCACCTTCCTTGTGGGACAAGGAGCCGGACGTTTGCCTTTTCGGAAAGAGGCTCTGCTGAGAACGAACACCGTGAGGTCTACCGTTCCTGTCTAAGTACAGATTCCCAAAGCTGTTGTGCCTGTGGATAGGGTGCACGGGGACAGTGAAGAGCAGCAAGAGCTTTCAGGGCTGGCACCTTCCTTGTGGGACAAGGAGCCGGACGTTTGCCTTTTCGGAAGGAGCGTCTGCCGAGTACAAGCGCCGTGAGATGTGCAGCCTGTGGGCAAGCACAGATCCCCAGTGCTGTTGTGCCTGTGCATAGGCTGCACGGGGTCAGTGAAGAGCAGCAAGAGCTTTCAGGGCTGGCACCTTCCTTGTGGGACAAGGAGCCGGACGTTTGCCTTATCGGTAAGAGGCTCTGCTGAGAACGAACACCGTGAGGTGTACCGTTCCTGGGCAAGCACAGATCCCCAGTGCTGTTGTGCCTGTGGATAGGGTGCACGGGGACAGTGAAGAGCAGCAAGATCTTTCAGGGCTGGCACCTTCCTTGTGGGACAAGGAGCCGGACGTTTGCCTTTTCGGTAAGAGGCTCTGCTGAGAACGAACACCGTGAGGTGTACCGTTCCTTGGCAAGCACAGATCCCCAGTGCTGTTGTGCCTGTGGATAGGGTGCACGGGGACAGTGAAGAGCAGCAAGAGCTTTCAGGGCTGGCACCTTCCTTGTGGGACAAGGAGCCGGACGTTTGCCTTTTCGGTAAGAGGCTCTGCTGAGAACGAACACCGTGAGGTGTACCGTTCCTGTCTAAGCACAGATCCCCAGTGCTGTTGTGCCTGTGGATAGGGTGCACGGGGACAGTGAAGAGCAGCAAGATCTTTCAGGGCTGGCACCTTCCTTGTGGGACAAGGAGCCGGACGTTTGCCTTTTCGGTAAGAGGCTCTGCTGAGAACGAACACCGTGAGGTGTACCGTTCCTGGGCAAGCACAGATCCCCAGTGCTGTTGTGCCTGTGGATAGGGTGCCCGGGGACAGTGAAGAGCAGCAAGAGCTTTCAGGGCTGGCACCTTCCTTGTGGGACAAGGAGCCGGACGTTTGCCTTTTCGGAAGGAGCGTCTGCCGAGTACAAGCGCCGTGAGATGTGCAGCCTGTGGGCAAGCACAGATCCCCAGTGCTGTTGTGCCTGTGCATAGGCTGCACGGGGTCAGTGAAGAGCAGCAAGAGCTTTCAGGGCTGGCACCTTCCTTGTGGGACAAGGAGCCGGACTTTTGCCTTTTCGGTAAGAGGCTCTGCTGAGAACGAACACCGTGAGGTGTACCGTTCCTGTCTAAGTACAGATCCCCAGTGCTGTTGTGCCTGTGCATAGGCTGCACGGGGACAGTGAAGAGCAGCAAGAGCTTTCTGGGCTGGCACCTTCCTTGTGGGACAAGGAGCCGGACGTTTGCCTTTTGGGAAGGAGCGTCTGCCGAGTACAAGCGCCGTGAGATGTGCAGCCTGTGGGCAAGCACAGATCCCCAGTGCTGTTGTGCCTGTGCATAGGCTGCACGGGGACAGTGAAGAGCAGCAAGAGCTTTCAGGGCTGGCACCTTCCTTGTGGGACAAGGAGCCGGACGTTTGCCTTTTCGGAAAGAGGGTCTGCTGAGAACGAACACCGTGAGATGTGCAGCCTGTGGGCAAGCACAGATCCCCAGTGCTGTTGTGCCTGTGCATAGGGTGCACGGAGACAGTGAAAAGCAGCAAGAGCTTTCAGGGCTGGCACCTTCCTTGTGGGACAAGGAGCCGGATGTTTGCCTTTTCGGAAAGATGTTCTGCTGAGAACGAACACCGTGAGGTGTACCGTTCCTGTCTAAGTACAGATCCCCAGTGCTGTTGTGCCTGTGGATAGGCTGCACGGGGACAGTGAAGAGCAGCAAGAGCTTTCAGGGCTGGCACCTTCCTTGTGGGACAAGGAGCCGGACGTTTGCCTTTTCGGAAAGAGGCTCTGCTGAGAACGAACACCGTGAGGTCTACCGTTCCTGTCTAAGTACAGATTCCCAAAGCTGTTGTGCCTGTGGATAGGGTGCCCGGGGACAGTGAAGAGCAGCAAGAGCTTTCAGGGCTGGCACCTTCCTTGTGGGACAAGGAGCCGGACGTTTGCCTTTTCGGAAGGAGCGTCTGCCGAGTACAAGCGCCGTGAGATGTGCAGCCTGTGGGCAAGCACAGATCCCCAGTGCTGTTGTGCCTGTGCATAGGCTGCACGGGGTCAGTGAAGAGCAGCAAGAGCTTTCAGGGCTGGCACCTTCCTTGTGGGACAAGGAGCCGGACGTTTGACTTTTCAGTAAGAGGCTCTGCTGAGAACGAACACCGTGAGGTGTACCGTTCCTGGGCAAGCACAGATCCCCAGTGCTGTTTTGCCTGTGGATAGGGTGCACGGGGACAGTGAAGAGCAGCAAGAGCTTTCAGGGCTGGCACCTTCCTTGTGGGACAAGGAGCCGGACGTTTGCCTTTTCGGTAAGAGGCTCTGCTGAGAACGAACACCGTAAGGTGTACCGTTCCTGGGCAAGCACAGATCCCCAGTGCTGTTGTGCCTGTGCATAGGCTGCACGGGGACAGTGAAGAGCAGCAAGAGCTTTCAGGGCTGGCACCTTCCTTGTGGGACAAGGAGCCGGACGTTTGCCTTTTCGGTAAGAGGCTCTGCTGAGAACGAACACCGTGAGGTGTACCGTTCCTGGGCAAGCACAGATCCCCAGTGCTGTTGTGCCTGTGCATAGGCTGCACGGGAACAGTGAAGAGCAGCAAGAGCTTTCATGGCTGGCACCTTCCTTGTGGGACAAGGAGCCGGACGTTTGCCTTTTCGGAAGGAGCGTCTGCCGAGTACAAGCGCCGTGAGATGTGCAGCCTGTGGGCAAGCACAGATCCCCAGTGCTGTTGTGCCTGTGCATAGGGTGCACGGGGACAGTGAAGAGCAGCAAGAGCTTTCAGGGCTGGCACCTTCCTTGTGGGACAAGGAGCCGGACGTTTGCCTTTTCGGTAAGAGGCTCTGCTGAGAACGAACACCGTGAGGTGTACCGTTCCTGTCTAAGTACAGATTCCCAAAGCTGTTGTGCCTGTGGATAGGGTGCACGGGGACAGTGAAGAGCAGCAAGAGCTTTCAGGGCTGGCACCTTCCTTGTGGGACAAGGAGCCGGACGTTTGCGTTTTCGGAAGGAGCGTCTGCCGAGTACAAGCGCCGTGAGATATGCAGCCTGTGGGCAAGCACAGATCCCCAGTGCTGTTGTGCCTGTGCATAGGCTGCACGGGGACAGTGAAGAGCAGCAAGAGCTTTCAGGGCTGGCACCTTCCTTGTGGGACAAGGAGCCGGACGTTTGCCTTTTCGGTAAGAGGCTCTGCTGAGAACGAACACCGTGAGGTGTACCGTTCCTGGGCAAGCACAGATCCCCAGTGCTGTTGTGCCTGTGGATAGGGTGCACGGGGACAGTGAAGAGCAGCAAGAGCTTTCAGGGCTGGCACCTTCCTTGTGGGACAAGGAGCCGGACGTTTGCCTTTTCGGTAAGAGGCTCTGCTGAGAACGAACACCGTGAGGTGTACCGTTCCTGTCTAAGTACAGATTCCCAAAGCTGTTGTGCCTGTGCATAGGGTGCACGGGGACAGTGAAGAGCAGCAAGACCTTTCAGGGCTGGCACCTTCCTTGTGGGACAAGGAGCCGGACGTTTGCCTTTTCGGAAGGAGCGTCTGCCGAGTACAAGCGCCGTGAGATGTGCAGCCTGTGGGCAAGCACAGATCCCCAGTGTTGTTGTGCCTGTGCATAGGCTGCACGGGGACAGTGAAGAGCAGCAAGAGCTTTCAGGGCTGGCACCTTCCTTGTGGGACAAGGAGCCGGACGTTTGCCTTTTCGGAAAGAGGCTCTGCTGAGAACGAACACCGTGAGGTGTACCGTTCCTGGGCAAGCACAGATCCCCAGTGCTGTTCTGCCTGTGGATAGGCTGCACGGGAACAGTGAAGAGCAGCAAGAGCTTTCAGGGCTGGCACCTTCCTTGTGGGACAAGGAGCCGGACGTTTGCCTTTTCGGAAGGAGCGTCTGCCGAGTACAAGCGCCGTGAGATGTGCAGCCAGTGGGCAAGCACAGATCCCCAGTGCTGTTGTGCCTGTGCATAGGCTGCACGGGGACAGTGAAGAGCAGCAAGAGCTTTCAGGGCTGGCACCTTCCTTGTGGGACAAGGAGCCGGATGTTTGCCTTTTCGGTAAGAGGCTCTGCTGAGAACGAACACCGTGAGGTGTACCGTTCCTGTCTAAGTACAGATCCCCAGTGCTGTTGTGCCTGTGCATAGGGTGCACGGGGACAGTGAAGAGCAGCAAGAGCTTTCAGGGCTGGCACCTTCCTTGTGGGACAAGGAGCCGGACGTTTGCCTTTTCGGTAAGAGGCTCTGCTGAGAACGAACACCGTGAGGTGTACCGTTCCTGTCTAAGCACAGATCCCCAGTGCTGTTGTGCCTGTGCATAGGCTGCAAGGGAACAGTGAAGAACAGCAAGAGCTTTCAGGGCTGGCACCTTCCTTGTGGGACAAGGAGCCGGACGTTTGCCTTTTCGGAAGGAGCGTCTGCCGAGTACAAGCGCCGTGAGATGTGCAGCCTGTGGGCAAGCACAGATCCCCAGTGCTATTGTGCCTGTGCATAGGGTGCACGGGGACAGTGAAGAGCAGCAAGAGCTTTCAGGGCTGGCACCTTCCTTGTGGGACAAGGAGCCGGACGTTTGCCTTTTCGAAAGGAGCGTCTGCCGAGTACAAGCGCCGTGAGATGTGCAGCCTGTGGGCAAGCACAGATCCCCAGTGCTGTTGTGCCTGTGCATAGGGTGCACGGGGACAGTGAAGAGCAGCAAGAGCTTTCAGGGCTGGCACCTTCCTTGTGGGACAAGGAGCCGGACGTTTGCCTTTTCGGTAAGAGGCTCTGCTGAGAACGAACACCGTGAGGTGTACCGTTCCTGGGCAAGCACAGATTCCCAGTGCTGTTGTGCCTGTGGATAGGGTGCCCGGGGACAGTGAAGAGCAGCAAGAGCTTTCAGGGCTGGCACCTTCCTTGTGGGACAAGGAGCCGGACGTTTGCCTTTTCGAAAGGAGCGTCTGCCGAGTACAAGCGCCGTGAGATGTGCAGCCTGTGGGCAAGCACAGATCCCCAGTGCTGTTGTGCCTGTGCATAGGCTGCACGGGGACAGTGAAGAGCAGCAAGAGCTTTCAGGGCTGGCACCTTCCTTGTGGGACAAGGAGCCGGATGTTTGCCTTTTCGGTAAGAGGCTCTGCTGAGAACGAACACCGTGAGTGTACCGTTCCTGGGCAAGTACAGATCCCCAGTGTGGTTTTGCCTGTGGATAGGGTGCCCGGGGACAGTGAAGAGCAGCAAGAGCTTTCAGGGCTGGCACCTTCCTTGTGGGACAAGGAGCCGGACGTTTGCCTTTTCGGTAAGAGGCTCTGCTGAGAACGAACACCGTGAGGTGTACCGTTCCTGTCTAAGTACAGATTCCCAAAGCTGTTGTGCCTGTGGATAGGGTGCACGGGGACAGTGAAGAGCAGCAAGAGCTTTCAGGGCTGGCACCTTCCTTGTGGGACAAGGAGCCGGACGTTTGCCTTTTCGGAAAATTGCAATGCCGAGAACGAATACCGTGAGGTGTACCGTTCCTGGGCAAGCACAGATCCCCAGTGCTGTTGTGCCTGTGGATAGGGTGCACGGAGACAGTGAAGAGCAGCAAGAGCTTTCAGGGCTGGCACCTTCCTTGTGGGACAAGGAGCCGGATGTTTGCCTTTTCGGAAAGATGTTCTGCTGAGAACGAACACCGTGAGGTGTACCGTTCCTGTCTAAGTACAGATCCCCAGTGCTGTTGTGCCTGTGCATAGGCTGCACGGGGACAGTGAAGAGCAGCAAGAGCTTTCAGGGCTGGCACCTTCCTTGTGGGACAAGGAGCCGGACGTTTGCCTTTTCGGTAAGAGGCTCTGCTGAGAACGAACACCGTGAGGTGTACCGTTCCTGGGCAAGCACAGATCCCCAGTGCTGTTGTGCCTGTGCATAGGCTGCACGGGGACAGTGAAGAGCAGCAAGAGCTTTCAGGGCTGGCACCTTCCTTGTGGGACAAGGAGCCGGACGTTTGCCTTTTCGGTAAGAGGCTCTGCTGAGAACGAACACCGTGAGGTGTACCGTTCCTGTCTAAGTACAGATTCCCAAAGCTGTTGTGCCTGTGGATAGGGTGCACGGGGACAGTGAAGAGCAGCAAGAGCTTTCAGGGCTGGCACCTTCCTTGTGGGACAAGGAGCCGGACGTTTGCCTTTTCGGAAGGAGCGTCTGCCGAGTACAAGCGCCGTGAGATGTGCAGCCTGTGGGCAAGCACAGATCCCCAGTGCTGTTGTGCCTGTGCATAGGGTGCACGGGGACAGTGAAGAGCAGCAAGAGCTTTCAGGGCTGGCACCTTCCTTGTGGGACAAGGAGCCGGACGTTTGCCTTTTCGGTAAGAGGCTCTGCTGAGAACGAACACCGTGAGGTGTACCGTTCCTGTCTAAGTACAGATTCCCAAAGCTGTTGTGCCTGTGGATAGGGTGCACGGGGACAGTGAAGAGCAGCAAGAGCTTTCAGGGCTGGCACCTTCCTTGTGGGACAAGGAGCCGGACGTTTGCGTTTTCGGAAGGAGCGTCTGCCGAGTACAAGCGCCGTGAGATATGCAGCCTGTGGGCAAGCACAGATCCCCAGTGCTGTTGTGCCTGTGCATAGGGTGCACGGGGACAGTGAAGAGCAGCAAGAGCTTTCAGGGCTGGCACCTTCCTTGTGGGACAAGGAGCCGGACGTTTGCCTTTTCGGTAAGAGGCTCTGCTGAGAACGAACACCGTGAGGTGTACCGTTCCTGGGCAAGCACAGATCCCCAGTGCTGTTGTGCCTGTGCATAGGGTGCACGGGGACAGTGAAGAGCAGCAAGAGCTTTCAGGGCTGGCACCTTCCTTGTGGGACAAGGAGCCGGACGTTTGCCTTTTCGGTAAGAGGCTCTGCTGAGAACGAACACCGTGAGGTGTACCGTTCCTGTCTAAGTACAGATTCCCAAAGCTGTTGTGCCTGTGGATAGGGTGCACGGGGACAGTGAAGAGCAGCAAGACCTTTCAGGGCTGGCACCTTCCTTGTGGGACAAGGAGCCGGACGTTTGCCTTTTCGGAAGGAGCGTCTGCCGAGTACAAGCGCCGTGAGATGTGCAGCCTGTGGGCAAGCACAGATCCCCAGTGCTGTTGTGCCTGTGCATAGGCTGCACGGGGACAGTGAAGAGCAGCAAGAGCTTTCAGGGCTGGCACCTTCCTTGTGGGACAAGGAGCCGGACGTTTGCCTTTTCGGAAAGAGGCTCTGCTGAGAACGAACACCGTGAGGTGTACCGTTCCTGGGCAAGCACAGATCCCCAGTGCTGTTCTGCCTGTGGATAGGCTGCACGGGAACAGTGAAGAGCAGCAAGAGCTTTCAGGGCTGGCACCTTCCTTGTGGGACAAGGAGCCGGACGTTTGCCTTTTCGGAAGGAGCGTCTGCCGAGTACAAGCGCCGTGAGATGTGCAGCCAGTGGGCAAGCACAGATCCCCAGTGCTGTTGTGCCTGTGCATAGGGTGCACGGGGACAGTGAAGAGCAGCAAGAGCTTTCAGGGCTGGCACCTTCCTTGTGGGACAAGGAGCCGGATGTTTGCCTTTTCGGTAAGAGGTTCTGCTGAGAACGAACACCGTGAGGTGTACCGTTCCTGTCTAAGTACAGATCCCCAGTGCTGTTGTGCCTGTGCATAGGGTGCACGGGGACAGTGAAGAGCAGCAAGAGCTTTCAGGGCTGGCACCTTCCTTGTGGGACAAGGAGCCGGACGTTTGCCTTTTCGGTAAGAGGCTCTGCTGAGAACGAACACCGTGAGGTGTACCGTTCCTGGGCAAGCACAGATCCCCAGTGCTGTTGTGCCTGTGGATAGGGTGCACGGGGACAGTGAAGAGCAGCAAGAGCTTTCAGGGCTGGCACCTTCCTTGTGGGACAAGGAGCCGGACGTTTGCCTTTTCGGTAAGAGGCTCTGCTGAGAACGAACACCGTGAGGTGTACCGTTCCTGGGCAAGCACAGATCCCCAGTGCTGTTGTGCCTGTGGATAGGGTGCACGGGGACAGTGAAGAGCAGCAAGAGCTTTCAGGGCTGGCACCTTCCTTGTGGGACAAGGAGCCGGACGTTTGCCTTTTCGGAAGGAGCGTCTGCCGAGTACAAGCGCCGTGAGATGTGCAGCCTGTGGGCAAGCACAGATCCCCAGTGCTGTTGTGCCTGTGCATAGGCTGCACGGGGTCAGTGAAGAGCAGCAAGAGCTTTCAGGGCTGGCACCTTCCTTGTGGGACAAGGAGCCGGACGTTTGCCTTTTCGGTAAGAGGCTCTGCTGAGAACGAACACCGTGAGGTGTACCGTTCCTGTCTAAGTACAGATTCCCAAAGCTGTTGTGCCTGTGGATAGGGTGCACGGGGACAGTGAAGAGCAGCAAGAGCTTTCAGGGCTGGCACCTTCCTTGTGGGACAAGGAGCCGGACGTTTGCCTTTTCGGAAAATTGCAATGCCGAGAACGAATACTGTGAGGTGTACCGTTCCTGGGCAAGCACAGATCCCCAGTGCTGTTGTGCCTGTGGATAGGGTGCACGGAGACAGTGAAAAGCAGCAAGAGCTTTCAGGGCTGGCACCTTCCTTGTGGGACAAGGAGCCGGATGTTTGCCTTTTCGGAAAGATGTTCTGCTGAGAACGAACACCGTGAGGTGTACCGTTCCTGTCTAAGTACAGATCCCCAGTGCTGTTGTGCCTGTGCATAGGCTGCACGGGGACAGTGAAGAGCAGCAAGAGCTTTCAGGGCTGGCACCTTCCTTGTGGGACAAGGAGCCGGACGTTTGCCTTTTCGGAAAGAGGCTCTGCTGAGAACGAACACCGTGAGGTCTACCGTTCCTGTCTAAGTACAGATTCCCAAAGCTGTTGTGCCTGTGGATAGGGTGCCCGGGGACAGTGAAGAGCAGCAAGAGCTTTCAGGGCTGGCACCTTCCTTGTGGGACAAGGAGCCGGACGTTTGCCTTTTCGGAAGGAGCGTCTGCCGAGTACAAGCGCCGTGAGATGTGCAGCCTGTGGGCAAGCACAGATCCCCAGTGCTGTTGTGCCTGTGCATAGGCTGCACGGGGTCAGTGAAGAGCAGCAAGAGCTTTCAGGGCTGGCACCTTCCTTGTGGGACAAGGAGCCGGACGTTTGACTTTTCAGTAAGAGGCTCTGCTGAGAACGAACACCGTGAGGTGTACCGTTCCTGGGCAAGCACAGATCCCCAGTGCTGTTTTGCCTGTGGATAGGGTGCACGGGGACAGTGAAGAGCAGCAAGAGCTTTCAGGGCTGGCACCTTCCTTGTGGGACAAGGAGCCGGACGTTTGCCTTTTCGGTAAGAGGCTCTGCTGAGAACGAACACCGTGAGGTGTACCGTTCCTGGGCAAGCACAGATCCCCAGTGCTGTTGTGCCTGTGCATAGGCTGCACGGGGACAGTGAAGAGCAGCAAGAGCTTTCAGGGCTGGCACCTTCCTTGTGGGACAAGGAGCCGGACGTTTGCCTTTTCGGTAAGAGGCTCTGCTGAGAACGAACACCGTGAGGTGTACCGTTCCTGGGCAAGCACAGATCCCCAGTGCTGTTGTGCCTGTGCATAGGCTGCACGGGAACAGTGAAGAGCAGCAAGAGCTTTCATGGCTGGCACCTTCCTTGTGGGACAAGGAGCCGGACGTTTGCCTTTTCGGAAGGAGCGTCTGCCGAGTACAAGCGCCGTGAGATGTGCAGCCTGTGGGCAAGCACAGATCCCCAGTGCTGTTGTGCCTGTGCATAGGGTGCACGGGGACAGTGAAGAGCAGCAAGAGCTTTCAGGGCTGGCACCTTCCTTGTGGGACAAGGAGCCGGACGTTTGCCTTTTCGGTAAGAGGCTCTGCTGAGAACGAACACCGTGAGGTGTACCGTTCCTGTCTAAGTACAGATTCCCAAAGCTGTTGTGCCTGTGGATAGGGTGCACGGGGACAGTGAAGAGCAGCAAGAGCTTTCAGGGCTGGCACCTTCCTTGTGGGACAAGGAGCCGGACGTTTGCGTTTTCGGAAGGAGCGTCTGCCGAGTACAAGCGCCGTGAGATATGCAGCCTGTGGGCAAGCACAGATCCCCAGTGCTGTTGTGCCTGTGCATAGGGTGCACGGGGACAGTGAAGAGCAGCAAGAGCTTTCAGGGCTGGCACCTTCCTTGTGGGACAAGGAGCCGGACGTTTGCCTTTTCAGTAAGAGGCTCTGCTGAGAACGAACACCGTGAGGTGTACCGTTCCTGGGCAAGCACAGATCCCCAGTGCTGTTGTGCCTGTGGATAGGGTGCACGGGGACAGTGAAGAGCAGCAAGAGCTTTCAGGGCTGGCACCTTCCTTGTGGGACAAGGAGCCGGACGTTTGCCTTTTCGGTAAGAGGCTCTGCTGAGAACGAACACCGTGAGGTGTACCGTTCCTGTCTAAGTACAGATTCCCAAAGCTGTTGTGCCTGTGGATAGGGTGCACGGGGACAGTGAAGAGCAGCAAGAGCTTTCAGGGCTGGCACCTTCCTTGTGGGACAAGGAGCCGGACGTTTGCGTTTTCGGAAGGAGCGTCTGCCGAGTACAAGCGCCGTGAGATATGCAGCCTGTGGGCAAGCACAGATCCCCAGTGCTGTTGTGCCTGTGCATAGGGTGCACGGGGACAGTGAAGAGCAGCAAGAGCTTTCAGGGCTGGCACCTTCCTTGTGGGACAAGGAGCCGGACGTTTGCCTTTTCAGTAAGAGGCTCTGCTGAGAACGAACACCGTGAGGTGTACCGTTCCTGGGCAAGCACAGATCCCCAGTGCTGTTGTGCCTGTGGATAGGGTGCACGGGGACAGTGAAGAGCAGCAAGAGCTTTCAGGGCTGGCACCTTCCTTGTGGGACAAGGAGCCGGACGTTTGCCTTTTCGGTAAGAGGCTCTGCTGAGAACGAACACCGTGAGGTGTACCGTTCCTGTCTAAGTACAGATTCCCAAAGCTGTTGTGCCTGTGGATAGGGTGCACGGGGACAGTGAAGAGCAGCAAGACCTTTCAGGGCTGGCACCTTCCTTGTGGGACAAGGAGCCGGACGTTTGCCTTTTCGGAAGGAGCGTCTGCCGAGTACAAGCGCCGTGAGATGTGCAGCCTGTGGGCAAGCACAGATCCCCAGTGTTGTTGTGCCTGTGCATAGGCTGCACGGGGACAGTGAAGAGCAGCAAGAGCTTTCAGGGCTGGCACCTTCCTTGTGGGACAAGGAGCCGGACGTTTGCCTTTTCGGAAAGAGGCTCTGCTGAGAACGAACACCGTGAGGTGTACCGTTCCTGGGCAAGCACAGATCCCCAGTGCTGTTCTGCCTGTGGATAGGCTGCACGGGAACAGTGAAGAGCAGCAAGAGCTTTCAGGGCTGGCACCTTCCTTGTGGGACAAGGAGCCGGACGTTTGCCTTTTCGGAAGGAGCGTCTGCCGAGTACAAGCGCCGTGAGATGTGCAGCCAGTGGGCAAGCACAGATCCCCAGTGCTGTTGTGCCTGTGCATAGGCTGCACGGGGACAGTGAAGAGCAGCAAGAGCTTTCAGGGCTGGCACCTTCCTTGTGGGACAAGGAGCCGGATGTTTGCCTTTTCGGTAAGAGGTTCTGCTGAGAACGAACACCGTGAGGTGTACCGTTCCTGTCTAAGTACAGATCCCCAGTGCTGTTGTGCCTGTGCATAGGGTGCACGGGGACAGTGAAGAGCAGCAAGAGCTTTCAGGGCTGGCACCTTCCTTGTGGGACAAGGAGCCGGACGTTTGCCTTTTCGGTAAGAGGCTCTGCTGAGAACGAACACCGTGAGGTGTACCGTTCCTGTCTAAGCACAGATCCCCAGTGCTGTTGTGCCTGTGCATAGGCTGCAAGGGAACAGTGAAGAACAGCAAGAGCTTTCAGGGCTGGCACCTTCCTTGTGGGACAAGGAGCCGGACGTTTGCCTTTTCGGAAGGAGCGTCTGCCGAGTACAAGCGCCGTGAGATGTGCAGCCTGTGGGCAAGCACAGATCCCCAGTGCTATTGTGCCTGTGCATAGGGTGCACGGGGACAGTGAAGAGCAGCAAGAGCTTTCAGGGCTGGCACCTTCCTTGTGGGACAAGGAGCCGGACGTTTGCCTTTTCGAAAGGAGCGTCTGCCGAGTACAAGCGCCGTGAGATGTGCAGCCTGTGGGCAAGCACAGATCCCCAGTGCTGTTGTGCCTGTGCATAGGCTGCACGGGGACAGTGAAGAGCAGCAAGAGCTTTCAGGGCTGGCACCTTCCTTGTGGGACAAGGAGCCGGACGTTTGCCTTTTCGGTAAGAGGCTCTGCTGAGAACGAACACCGTGAGGTGTACCGTTCCTGGGCAAGCACAGATTCCCAGTGCTGTTGTGCCTGTGGATAGGGTGCCCGGGGACAGTGAAGAGCAGCAAGAGCTTTCAGGGCTGGCACCTTCCTTGTGGGACAAGGAGCCGGACGTTTGCCTTTTCGAAAGGAGCGTCTGCCGAGTACAAGCGCCGTGAGATGTGCAGCCTGTGGGCAAGCACAGATCCCCAGTGCTGTTGTGCCTGTGCATAGGCTGCACGGGGACAGTGAAGAGCAGCAAGAGCTTTCAGGGCTGGCACCTTCCTTGTGGGACAAGGAGCCGGACGTTTGCCTTTTCGGTAAGAGGCTCTGCTGAGAACGAACACCGTGAGTGTACCGTTCCTGGGCAAGTACAGATCCCCAGTGCTGTTTTGCCTGTGGATAGGGTGCCCGGGGACAGTGAAGAGCAGCAAGAGCTTTCAGGGCTGGCACCTTCCTTGTGGGACAAGGAGCCGGACGTTTGCCTTTTCGGTAAGAGGCTCTGCTGAGAACGAACACCGTGAGGTGTACCGTTCCTGTCTAAGTACAGATTCCCAAAGCTGTTGTGCCTGTGGATAGGGTGCACGGGGACAGTGAAGAGCAGCAAGAGCTTTCAGGGCTGGCACCTTCCTTGTGGGACAAGGAGCCGGACGTTTGCCTTTTCGGAAAATTGCAATGCCGAGAACGAATACCGTGAGGTGTACCGTTTCTGGGCAAGCACAGATCCCCAGTGCTGTTGTGCCTGTGGATAGGGTGCACGGAGACAGTGAAGAGCAGCAAGAGCTTTCAGGGCTGGCACCTTCCTTGTGGGACAAGGAGCCGGATGTTTGCCTTTTCGGAAAGATGTTCTGCTGAGAACGAACACCGTGAGGTGTACCGTTCCTGTCTAAGTACAGATCCCCAGTGCTGTTGTGCCTGTGCATAGGCTGCACGGGGACAGTGAAGAGCAGCAAGAGCTTTCAGGGCTGGCACCTTCCTTGTGGGACAAGGAGCCGGACGTTTGCCTTTTCGGTAAGAGGCTCTGCTGAGAACGAACACCGTGAGGTGTACCGTTCCTGGGCAAGCACAGATCCCCAGTGCTGTTGTGCCTGTGCATAGGCTGCACGGGGACAGTGAAGAGCAGCAAGAGCTTTCAGGGCTGGCACCTTCCTTGTGGGACAAGGAGCCGGACGTTTGCCTTTTCGGTAAGAGGCTCTGCTGAGAACGAACACCGTGAGGTGTACCGTTCCTGTCTAAGTACAGATTCCCAAAGCTGTTGTGCCTGTGGATAGGGTGCACGGGGACAGTGAAGAGCAGCAAGAGCTTTCAGGGCTGGCACCTTCCTTGTGGGACAAGGAGCCAGACGTTTGCCTTTTCGGAAGGAGCGTCTGCCGAGTACAAGCGCCGTGAGATGTGCAGCCTGTGGGCAAGCACAGATCCCCAGTGCTGTTGTGCCTGTGCATAGGGTGCACGGGGACAGTGAAGAGCAGCAAGAGCTTTCAGGGCTGGCACCTTCCTTGTGGGACAAGGAGCCGGACGTTTGCCTTTTCGGTAAGAGGCTCTGCTGAGAACGAACACCGTGAGGTGTACCGTTCCTGTCTAAGTACAGATTCCCAAAGCTGTTGTGCCTGTGGATAGGGTGCACGGGGACAGTGAAGAGCAGCAAGAGCTTTCAGGGCTGGCACCTTCCTTGTGGGACAAGGAGCCGGACGTTTGCGTTTTCGGAAGGAGCGTCTGCCGAGTACAAGCGCCGTGAGATATGCAGCCTGTGGGCAAGCACAGATCCCCAGTGCTGTTGTGCCTGTGCATAGGGTGCACGGGGACAGTGAAGAGCAGCAAGAGCTTTCAGGGCTGGCACCTTCCTTGTGGGACAAGGAGCCGGACGTTTGCCTTTTCGGTAAGAGGCTCTGCTGAGAACGAACACCGTGAGGTGTACCGTTCCTGGGCAAGCACAGATCCCCAGTGCTGTTGTGCCTGTGCATAGGGTGCACGGGGACAGTGAAGAGCAGCAAGAGCTTTCAGGGCTGGCACCTTCCTTGTGGGACAAGGAGCCGGACGTTTGCCTTTTCGGTAAGAGGCTCTGCTGAGAACGAACACCGTGAGGTGTACCGTTCCTGTCTAAGTACAGATTCCCAAAGCTGTTGTGCCTGTGGATAGGGTGCACGGGGACAGTGAAGAGCAGCAAGAGCTTTCAGGGCTGGCACCTTCCTTGTGGGACAAGGAGCCGGACGTTTGCCTTTTCGGAAGGAGCGTCTGCCGAGTACAAGCGCCGTGAGATGTGCAGCCTGTGGGCAAGCACAGATCCCCAGTGCTGTTGTGCCTGTGCATAGGCTGCACGGGGACAGTGAAGAGCAGCAAGAGCTTTCAGGGCTGGCACCTTCCTTGTGGGACAAGGAGCCGGACGTTTGCCTTTTCGGAAAGAGGCTCTGCTGAGAACGAACACCGTGAGGTGTACCGTTCCTGGGCAAGCACAGATCCCCAGTGCTGTTCTGCCTGTGGATAGGCTGCACGGGAACAGTGAAGAGCAGCAAGAGCTTTCAGGGCTGGCACCTTCCTTGTGGGACAAGGAGCCGGACGTTTGCCTTTTCGGAAGGAGCGTCTGCCGAGTACAAGCGCCGTGAGATGTGCAGCCAGTGGGCAAGCACAGATCCCCAGTGCTGTTGTGCCTGTGCATAGGCTGCACGGGGACAGTGAAGAGCAGCAAGAGCTTTCAGGGCTGGCACCTTCCTTGTGGGACAAGGAGCCGGATGTTTGCCTTTTCGGTAAGAGGTTCTGCTGAGAACGAACACCGTGAGGTGTACCGTTCCTGTCTAAGTACAGATCCCCAGTGCTGTTGTGCCTGTGCATAGGGTGCACGGGGACAGTGAAGAGCAGCAAGAGCTTTCAGGGCTGGCACCTTCCTTGTGGGACAAGGAGCCGGACGTTTGCCTTTTCGGTAAGAGGCTCTGCTGAGAACGAACACCGTGAGGTGTACCGTTCCTGTCTAAGCACAGATCCCCAGTGCTGTTGTGCCTGTGCATAGGCTGCAAGGGAACAGTGAAGAACAGCAAGAGCTTTCAGGGCTGGCACCTTCCTTGTGGGACAAGGAGCCGGACGTTTGCCTTTTCGGAAGGAGCGTCTGCCGAGTACAAGCGCCGTGAGATGTGCAGCCTGTGGGCAAGCACAGATCCCCAGTGCTATTGTGCCTGTGCATAGGGTGCACGGGGACAGTGAAGAGCAGCAAGAGCTTTCAGGGCTGGCACCTTCCTTGTGGGACAAGGAGCCGGACGTTTGCCTTTTCGAAAGGAGCGTCTCCCGAGTACAAGCGCCGTGAGATGTGCAGCCTGTGGGCAAGCACAGATCCCCAGTGCTGTTGTGCCTGTGCATAGGCTGCACGGGGACAGTGAAGAGCAGCAAGAGCTTTCAGGGCTGGCACCTTCCTTGTGGGACAAGGAGCCGGATGTTTGCCTTTTCGGTAAGAGGCTCTGCTGAGAACGAACACCGTGAGTGTACCGTTCCTGGGCAAGTACAGATCCCCAGTGCTGTTTTGCCTGTGGATAGGGTGCCCGGGGACAGTGAAGAGCAGCAAGAGCTTTCAGGGCTGGCACCTTCCTTGTGGGACAAGGAGCCGGACGTTTGCCTTTTCGGTAAGAGGCTCTGCTGAGAACGAACACCGTGAGGTGTACCGTTCCTGTCTAAGTACAGATTCCCAAAGCTGTTGTGCCTGTGGATAGGGTGCACGGGGACAGTGAAGAGCAGCAAGAGCTTTCAGGGCTGGCACCTTCCTTGTGGGACAAGGAGCCGGACGTTTGCCTTTTCGGAAAATTGCAATGCCGAGAACGAATACCGTGAGGTGTACCGTTCCTGGGCAAGCACAGATCCCCAGTGCTGTTGTGCCTGTGGATAGGGTGCACGGAGACAGTGAAGAGCAGCAAGAGCTTTCAGGGCTGGCACCTTCCTTGTGGGACAAGGAGCCGGATGTTTGCCTTTTCGGAAAGATGTTCTGCTGAGAACGAACACCGTGAGGTGTACCGTTCCTGTCTAAGTACAGATCCCCAGTGCTGTTGTGCCTGTGCATAGGCTGCACGGGGACAGTGAAGAGCAGCAAGAGCTTTCAGGGCTGGCACCTTCCTTGTGGGACAAGGAGCCGGACGTTTGCCTTTTCGGTAAGAGGCTCTGCTGAGAACGAACACCGTGAGGTGTACCGTTCCTGGGCAAGCACAGATCCCCAGTGCTGTTGTGCCTGTGCATAGGCTGCACGGGGACAGTGAAGAGCAGCAAGAGCTTTCAGGGCTGGCACCTTCCTTGTGGGACAAGGAGCCGGACGTTTGCCTTTTCGGTAAGAGGCTCTGCTGAGAACGAACACCGTGAGGTGTACCGTTCCTGTCTAAGTACAGATTCCCAAAGCTGTTGTGCCTGTGGATAGGGTGCACGGGGACAGTGAAGAGCAGCAAGAGCTTTCAGGGCTGGCACCTTCCTTGTGGGACAAGGAGCCGGACGTTTGCCTTTTCGGAAGGAGCGTCTGCCGAGTACAAGCGCCGTGAGATGTGCAGCCTGTGGGCAAGCACAGATCCCCAGTGCTGTTGTGCCTGTGCATAGGGTGCACGGGGACAGTGAAGAGCAGCAAGAGCTTTCAGGGCTGGCACCTTCCTTGTGGGACAAGGAGCCGGACGTTTGCCTTTTCGGTAAGAGGCTCTGCTGAGAACGAACACCGTGAGGTGTACCGTTCCTGTCTAAGTACAGATTCCCAAAGCTGTTGTGCCTGTGGATAGGGTGCACGGGGACAGTGAAGAGCAGCAAGAGCTTTCAGGGCTGGCACCTTCCTTGTGGGACAAGGAGCCGGACGTTTGCGTTTTCGGAAGGAGCGTCTGCCGAGTACAAGCGCCGTGAGATATGCAGCCTGTGGGCAAGCACAGATCCCCAGTGCTGTTGTGCCTGTGCATAGGGTGCACGGGGACAGTGAAGAGCAGCAAGAGCTTTCAGGGCTGGCACCTTCCTTGTGGGACAAGGAGCCGGACGTTTGCCTTTTCGGTAAGAGGCTCTGCTGAGAACGAACACCGTGAGGTGTACCGTTCCTGGGCAAGCACAGATCCCCAGTGCTGTTGTGCCTGTGCATAGGGTGCACGGGGACAGTGAAGAGCAGCAAGAGCTTTCAGGGCTGGCACCTTCCTTGTGGGACAAGGAGCCGGACGTTTGCCTTTTCGGTAAGAGGCTCTGCTGAGAACGAACACCGTGAGGTGTACCGTTCCTGTCTAAGTACAGATTCCCAAAGCTGTTGTGCCTGTGGATAGGGTGCACGGGGACAGTGAAGAGCAGCAAGACCTTTCAGGGCTGGCACCTTCCTTGTGGGACAAGGAGCCGGACGTTTGCCTTTTCGGAAGGAGCGTCTGCCGAGTACAAGCGCCGTGAGATGTGCAGCCTGTGGGCAAGCACAGATCCCCAGTGCTGTTGTGCCTGTGCATAGGCTGCACGGGGACAGTGAAGAGCAGCAAGAGCTTTCAGGGCTGGCACCTTCCTTGTGGGACAAGGAGCCGGACGTTTGCCTTTTCGGAAAGAGGCTCTGCTGAGAACGAACACCGTGAGGTGTACCGTTCCTGGGCAAGCACAGATCCCCAGTGCTGTTCTGCCTGTGGATAGGCTGCACGGGAACAGTGAAGAGCAGCAAGAGCTTTCAGGGCTGGCACCTTCCTTGCGGGACAAGGAGCCGGACGTTTGCCTTTTCGGAAGGAGCGTCTGCCGAGTACAAGCGCCGTGAGATGTGCAGCCAGTGGGCAAGCACAGATCCCCAGTGCTGTTGTGCCTGTGCATAGGGTGCACGGGGACAGTGAAGAGCAGCAAGAGCTTTCAGGGCTGGCACCTTCCTTGTGGGACAAGGAGCCGGATGTTTGCCTTTTCGGTAAGAGGTTCTGCTGAGAACGAACACCGTGAGGTGTACCGTTCCTGTCTAAGTACAGATCCCCAGTGCTGTTGTGCCTGTGCATAGGGTGCACGGGGACAGTGAAGAGCAGCAAGAGCTTTCAGGGCTGGCACCTTCCTTGTGGGACAAGGAGCCGGACGTTTGCCTTTTCGGTAAGAGGCTCTGCTGAGAACGAACACCGTGAGGTGTACCGTTCCTGGGCAAGCACAGATCCCCAGTGCTGTTGTGCCTGTGGATAGGGTGCACGGGGACAGTGAAGAGCAGCAAGAGCTTTCAGGGCTGGCACCTTCCTTGTGGGACAAGGAGCCGGACGTTTGCCTTTTCGGTAAGAGGCTCTGCTGAGAACGAACACCGTGAGGTGTACCGTTCCTGGGCAAGCACAGATCCCCAGTGCTGTTGTGCCTGTGGATAGGGTGCACGGGGACAGTGAAGAGCAGCAAGAGCTTTCAGGGCTGGCACCTTCCTTGTGGGACAAGGAGCCGGACGTTTGCCTTTTCGGAAGGAGCGTCTGCCGAGTACAAGCGCCGTGAGATGTGCAGCCTGTGGGCAAGCACAGATCCCCAGTGCTGTTGTGCCTGTGCATAGGCTGCACGGGGTCAGTGAAGAGCAGCAAGAGCTTTCAGGGCTGGCACCTTCCTTGTGGGACAAGGAGCCGGACGTTTGCCTTTTCGGTAAGAGGCTCTGCTGAGAACGAACACCGTGAGGTGTACCGTTCCTGTCTAAGTACAGATTCCCAAAGCTGTTGTGCCTGTGGATAGGGTGCACGGGGACAGTGAAGAGCAGCAAGAGCTTTCAGGGCTGGCACCTTCCTTGTGGGACAAGGAGCCGGACGTTTGCCTTTTCGGAAAATTGCAATGCCGAGAACGAATACTGTGAGGTGTACCGTTCCTGGGCAAGCACAGATCCCCAGTGCTGTTGTGCCTGTGGATAGGGTGCACGGAGACAGTGAAAAGCAGCAAGAGCTTTCAGGGCTGGCACCTTCCTTGTGGGACAAGGAGCCGGATGTTTGCCTTTTCGGAAAGATGTTCTGCTGAGAACGAACACCGTGAGGTGTACCGTTCCTGTCTAAGTACAGATCCCCAGTGCTGTTGTGCCTGTGCATAGGCTGCACGGGGACAGTGAAGAGCAGCAAGAGCTTTCAGGGCTGGCACCTTCCTTGTGGGACAAGGAGCCGGACGTTTGCCTTTTCGGAAAGAGGCTCTGCTGAGAACGAACACCGTGAGGTCTACCGTTCCTGTCTAAGTACAGATTCCCAAAGCTGTTGTGCCTGTGGATAGGGTGCCCGGGGACAGTGAAGAGCAGCAAGAGCTTTCAGGGCTGGCACCTTCCTTGTGGGACAAGGAGCCGGACGTTTGCCTTTTCGGAAGGAGCGTCTGCCGAGTACAAGCGCCGTGAGATGTGCAGCCTGTGGGCAAGCACAGATCCCCAGTGCTGTTGTGCCTGTGCATAGGCTGCACGGGGTCAGTGAAGAGCAGCAAGAGCTTTCAGGGCTGGCACCTTCCTTGTGGGACAAGGAGCCGGACGTTTGACTTTTCAGTAAGAGGCTCTGCTGAGAACGAACACCGTGAGGTGTACCGTTCCTGGGCAAGCACAGATCCCCAGTGCTGTTTTGCCTGTGGATAGGGTGCACGGGGACAGTGAAGAGCAGCAAGAGCTTTCAGGGCTGGCACCTTCCTTGTGGGACAAGGAGCCGGACGTTTGCCTTTTCGGTAAGAGGCTCTGCTGAGAACGAACACCGTGAGGTGTACCGTTCCTGGGCAAGCACAGATCCCCAGTGCTGTTGTGCCTGTGCATAGGCTGCACGGGGACAGTGAAGAGCAGCAAGAGCTTTCAGGGCTGGCACCTTCCTTGTGGGACAAGGAGCCGGACGTTTGCCTTTTCGGTAAGAGGCTCTGCTGAGAACGAACACCGTGAGGTGTACCGTTCCTGGGCAAGCACAGATCCCCAGTGCTGTTGTGCCTGTGCATAGGCTGCACGGGAACAGTGAAGAGCAGCAAGAGCTTTCATGGCTGGCACCTTCCTTGTGGGACAAGGAGCCGGACGTTTGCCTTTTCGGAAGGAGCGTCTGCCGAGTACAAGCGCCGTGAGATGTGCAGCCTGTGGGCAAGCACAGATCCCCAGTGCTGTTGTGCCTGTGCATAGGGTGCACGGGGACAGTGAAGAGCAGCAAGAGCTTTCAGGGCTGGCACCTTCCTTGTGGGACAAGGAGCCGGACGTTTGCCTTTTCGGTAAGAGGCTCTGCTGAGAACGAACACCGTGAGGTGTACCGTTCCTGTCTAAGTACAGATTCCCAAAGCTGTTGTGCCTGTGGATAGGGTGCACGGGGACAGTGAAGAGCAGCAAGAGCTTTCAGGGCTGGCACCTTCCTTGTGGGACAAGGAGCCGGACGTTTGCCTTTTCGGAAGGAGCGTCTGCCGAGTACAAGCGCCGTGAGATATGCAGCCTGTGGGCAAGCACAGATCCCCAGTGCTGTTGTGCCTGTGCATAGGGTGCACGGGGACAGTGAAGAGCAGCAAGAGCTTTCAGGGCTGGCACCTTCCTTGTGGGACAAGGAGCCGGACGTTTGCCTTTTCAGTAAGAGGCTCTGCTGAGAACGAACACCGTGAGGTGTACCGTTCCTGGGCAAGCACAGATCCCCAGTGCTGTTGTGCCTGTGGATAGGGTGCACGGGGACAGTGAAGAGCAGCAAGAGCTTTCAGGGCTGGCACCTTCCTTGTGGGACAAGGAGCCGGACGTTTGCCTTTTCGGTAAGAGGCTCTGCTGAGAACGAACACCGTGAGGTGTACCGTTCCTGTCTAAGTACAGATTCCCAAAGCTGTTGTGCCTGTGGATAGGGTGCACGGGGACAGTGAAGAGCAGCAAGAGCTTTCAGGGCTGGCACCTTCCTTGTGGGACAAGGAGCCGGACGTTTGCGTTTTCGGAAGGAGCGTCTGCCGAGTACAAGCGCCGTGAGATATGCAGCCTGTGGGCAAGCACAGATCCCCAGTGCTGTTGTGCCTGTGCATAGGGTGCACGGGGACAGTGAAGAGCAGCAAGAGCTTTCAGGGCTGGCACCTTCCTTGTGGGACAAGGAGCCGGACGTTTGCCTTTTCAGTAAGAGGCTCTGCTGAGAACGAACACCGTGAGGTGTACCGTTCCTGGGCAAGCACAGATCCCCAGTGCTGTTGTGCCTGTGGATAGGGTGCACGGGGACAGTGAAGAGCAGCAAGAGCTTTCAGGGCTGGCACCTTCCTTGTGGGACAAGGAGCCGGACGTTTGCCTTTTCGGTAAGAGGCTCTGCTGAGAACGAACACCGTGAGGTGTACCGTTCCTGTCTAAGTACAGATTCCCAAAGCTGTTGTGCCTGTGGATAGGGTGCACGGGGACAGTGAAGAGCAGCAAGACCTTTCAGGGCTGGCACCTTCCTTGTGGGACAAGGAGCCGGACGTTTGCCTTTTCGGAAGGAGCGTCTGCCGAGTACAAGCGCCGTGAGATGTGCAGCCTGTGGGCAAGCACAGATCCCCAGTGTTGTTGTGCCTGTGCATAGGCTGCACGGGGACAGTGAAGAGCAGCAAGAGCTTTCAGGGCTGGCACCTTCCTTGTGGGACAAGGAGCCGGACGTTTGCCTTTTCGGAAAGAGGCTCTGCTGAGAACGAACACCGTGAGGTGTACCGTTCCTGGGCAAGCACAGATCCCCAGTGCTGTTCTGCCTGTGGATAGGCTGCACGGGAACAGTGAAGAGCAGCAAGAGCTTTCAGGGCTGGCACCTTCCTTGTGGGACAAGGAGCCGGACGTTTGCCTTTTCGGAAGGAGCGTCTGCCGAGTACAAGCGCCGTGAGATGTGCAGCCAGTGGGCAAGCACAGATCCCCAGTGCTGTTGTGCCTGTGCATAGGCTGCACGGGGACAGTGAAGAGCAGCAAGAGCTTTCAGGGCTGGCACCTTCCTTGTGGGACAAGGAGCCGGATGTTTGCCTTTTCGGTAAGAGGTTCTGCTGAGAACGAACACCGTGAGGTGTACCGTTCCTGTCTAAGTACAGATCCCCAGTGCTGTTGTGCCTGTGCATAGGGTGCACGGGGTCAGTGAAGAGCAGCAAGAGCTTTCAGGGCTGGCACCTTCCTTGTGGGACAAGGAGCCGGACGTTTGCCTTTTCGGTAAGAGGCTCTGCTGAGAACGAACACCGTGAGGTGTACCGTTCCTGTCTAAGCACAGATCCCCAGTGCTGTTGTGCCTGTGCATAGGCTGCAAGGGAACAGTGAAGAACAGCAAGAGCTTTCAGGGCTGGCACCTTCCTTGTGGGACAAGGAGCCGGACGTTTGCCTTTTCGGAAGGAGCGTCTGCCGAGTACAAGCGCCGTGAGATGTGCAGCCTGTGGGCAAGCACAGATCCCCAGTGCTATTGTGCCTGTGCATAGGGTGCACGGGGACAGTGAAGAGCAGCAAGAGCTTTCAGGGCTGGCACCTTCCTTGTGGGACAAGGAGCCGGACGTTTGCCTTTTCGAAAGGAGCGTCTGCCGAGTACAAGCGCCGTGAGATGTGCAGCCTGTGGGCAAGCACAGATCCCCAGTGCTGTTGTGCCTGTGCATAGGCTGCACGGGGACAGTGAAGAGCAGCAAGAGCTTTCAGGGCTGGCACCTTCCTTGTGGGAGAAGGAGCCGGACGTTTGCCTTTTCGGTAAGAGGCTCTGCTGAGAACGAACACCGTGAGGTGTACCGTTCCTGGGCAAGCACAGATTCCCAGTGCTGTTGTGCCTGTGGATAGGGTGCCCGGGGACAGTGAAGAGCAGCAAGAGCTTTCAGGGCTGGCACCTTCCTTGTGGGACAAGGAGCCGGACGTTTGCCTTTTCGAAAGGAGCGTCTGCCGAGTACAAGCGCCGTGAGATGTGCAGCCTGTGGGCAAGCACAGATCCCCAGTGCTGTTGTGCCTGTGCATAGGCTGCACGGGGACAGTGAAGAGCAGCAAGAGCTTTCAGGGCTGGCACCTTCCTTGTGGGACAAGGAGCCGGACGTTTGCCTTTTCGGTAAGAGGCTCTGCTGAGAACGAACACCGTGAGTGTACCGTTCCTGGGCAAGTACAGATCCCCAGTGCTGTTGTGCCTGTGCATAGGCTGCACAGGGACAGTGAAGAGCAGCAAGAGCTTTCAGGGCTGGCACCTTCCTTGTGGGACAAGGAGCCGGACGTTTGCCTTTTCGGTAAGAGGCTCTGCTGAGAACGAACACCGTGAGGTGTACCGTTCCTGTCTAAGTACAGATTCCCAAAGCTGTTGTGCCTGTGGATAGGGTGCACGGGGACAGTGAAGAGCAGCAAGAGCTTTCAGGGCTGGCACCTTCCTTGTGGGACAAGGAGCCAGACGTTTGCCTTTTCGGAAGGAGCGTCTGCCGAGTACAAGCGCCGTGAGATGTGCAGCCTGTGGGCAAGCACAGATCCCCAGTGCTGTTGTGCCTGTGCATAGGGTGCACGGGGACAGTGAAGAGCAGCAAGAGCTTTCAGGGCTGGCACCTTCCTTGTGGGACAAGGAGCCGGACGTTTGCCTTTTCGGTAAGAGGCTCTGCTGAGAACGAACACCGTGAGGTGTACCGTTCCTGTCTAAGTACAGATTCCCAAAGCTGTTGTGCCTGTGGATAGGGTGCACGGGGACAGTGAAGAGCAGCAAGAGCTTTCAGGGCTGGCACCTTCCTTGTGGGACAAGGAGCCGGACGTTTGCGTTTTCGGAAGGAGCGTCTGCCGAGTACAAGCGCCGTGAGATATGCAGCCTGTGGGCAAGCACAGATCCCCAGTGCTGTTGTGCCTGTGCATAGGGTGCACGGGGACAGTGAAGAGCAGCAAGAGCTTTCAGGGCTGGCACCTTCCTTGTGGGACAAGGAGCCGGACGTTTGCCTTTTCGGTAAGAGGCTCTGCTGAGAACGAACACCGTGAGGTGTACCGTTCCTGGGCAAGCACAGATCCCCAGTGCTGTTGTGCCTGTGCATAGGGTGCACGGGGACAGTGAAGAGCAGCAAGAGCTTTCAGGGCTGGCACCTTCCTTGTGGGACAAGGAGCCGGACGTTTGCCTTTTCGGTAAGAGGCTCTGCTGAGAACGAACACCGTGAGGTGTACCGTTCCTGTCTAAGTACAGATTCCCAAAGCTGTTGTGCCTGTGGATAGGGTGCACGGGGACAGTGAAGAGCAGCAAGACCTTTCAGGCCTGGCACCTTCCTTGTGGGACAAGGAGCCGGACGTTTGCCTTTTCGGAAGGAGCGTCTGCCGAGTACAAGCGCCGTGAGATGTGCAGCCTGTGGGCAAGCACAGATCCCCAGTGCTGTTGTGCCTGTGCATAGGCTGCACGGGGACAGTGAAGAGCAGCAAGAGCTTTCAGGGCTGGCACCTTCCTTGTGGGACAAGGAGCCGGACGTTTGCCTTTTCGGAAAGAGGCTCTGCTGAGAACGAACACCGTGAGGTGTACCGTTCCTGGGCAAGCACAGATCCCCAGTGCTGTTCTGCCTGTGGATAGGCTGCACGGGAACAGTGAAGAGCAGCAAGAGCTTTCAGGGCTGGCACCTTCCTTGTGGGACAAGGAGCCGGACGTTTGCCTTTTCGGAAGGAGCGTCTGCCGAGTACAAGCGCCGTGAGATGTGCAGCCAGTGGGCAAGCACAGATCCCCAGTGCTGTTGTGCCTGTGCATAGGCTGCACGGGGACAGTGAAGAGCAGCAAGAGCTTTCAGGGCTGGCACCTTCCTTGTGGGACAAGGAGCCGGATGTTTGCCTTTTCGGTAAGAGGTTCTGCTGAGAACGAACACCGTGAGGTGTACCGTTCCTGTCTAAGTACAGATCCCCAGTGCTGTTGTGCCTGTGCATAGGGTGCACGGGGACAGTGAAGAGCAGCAAGAGCTTTCAGGGCTGGCACCTTCCTTGTGGGACAAGGAGCCGGACGTTTGCCTTTTCGGTAAGAGGCTCTGCTGAGAACGAACACCGTGAGGTGTACCGTTCCTGTCTAAGCACAGATCCCCAGTGCTGTTGTGCCTGTGCATAGGCTGCAAGGGAACAGTGAAGAACAGCAAGAGCTTTCAGGGCTGGCACCTTCCTTGTGGGACAAGGAGCCGGACGTTTGCCTTTTCGGAAGGAGCGTCTGCCGAGTACAAGCGCCGTGAGATGTGCAGCCTGTGGGCAAGCACAGATCCCCAGTGCTATTGTGCCTGTGCATAGGGTGCACGGGGACAGTGAAGAGCAGCAAGAGCTTTCAGGGCTGGCACCTTCCTTGTGGGACAAGGAGCCGGACGTTTGCCTTTTCGAAAGGAGCGTCTCCCGAGTACAAGCGCCGTGAGATGTGCAGCCTGTGGGCAAGCACAGATCCCCAGTGCTGTTGTGCCTGTGCATAGGCTGCACGGGGACAGTGAAGAGCAGCAAGAGCTTTCAGGGCTGGCACCTTCCTTGTGGGACAAGGAGCCGGACGTTTGCCTTTTCGGTAAGAGGCTCTGCTGAGAACGAACACCGTGAGGTGTACCGTTCCTGGGCAAGCACAGATTCCCAGTGCTGTTGTGCCTGTGGATAGGGTGCCCGGGGACAGTGAAGAGCAGCAAGAGCTTTCAGGGCTGGCACCTTCCTTGTGGGACAAGGAGCCGGACGTTTGCCTTTTCGAAAGGAGCGTCTGCCGAGTACAAGCGCCGTGAGATGTGCAGCCTGTGGGCAAGCACAGATCCCCAGTGCTGTTGTGCCTGTGCATAGGGTGCACGGGGACAGTGAAGAGCAGCAAGAGCTTTCAGGGCTGGCACCTTCCTTGTGGGACAAGGAGCCGGATGTTTGCCTTTTCGGTAAGAGGCTCTGCTGAGAACGAACACCGTGAGTGTACCGTTCCTGGGCAAGTACAGATCCCCAGTGCTGTTTTGCCTGTGGATAGGGTGCCCGGGGACAGTGAAGAGCAGCAAGAGCTTTCAGGGCTGGCACCTTCCTTGTGGGACAAGGAGCCGGACGTTTGCCTTTTCGGTAAGAGGCTCTGCTGAGAACGAACACCGTGAGGTGTACCGTTCCTGTCTAAGTACAGATTCCCAAAGCTGTTGTGCCTGTGGATAGGGTGCACGGGGACAGTGAAGAGCAGCAAGAGCTTTCAGGGCTGGCACCTTCCTTGTGGGAGAAGGAGCCGGACGTTTGCCTTTTCGGAAAATTGCAATGCCGAGAACGAATACCGTGAGGTGTACCGTTCCTGGGCAAGCACAGATCCCCAGTGCTGTTGTGCCTGTGGATAGGGTGCACGGAGACAGTGAAGAGCAGCAAGAGCTTTCAGGGCTGGCACCTTCCTTGTGGGACAAGGAGCCGGATGTTTGCCTTTTCGGAAAGATGTTCTGCTGAGAACGAACACCGTGAGGTGTACCGTTCCTGTCTAAGTACAGATCCCCAGTGCTGTTGTGCCTGTGCATAGGCTGCACGGGGACAGTGAAGAGCAGCAAGAGCTTTCAGGGCTGGCACCTTCCTTGTGGGACAAGGAGCCGGACGTTTGCCTTTTCGGTAAGAGGCTCTGCTGAGAACGAACACCGTGAGGTGTACCGTTCCTGGGCAAGCACAGATCCCCAGTGCTGTTGTGCCTGTGCATAGGCTGCACGGGGACAGTGAAGAGCAGCAAGAGCTTTCAGGGCTGGCACCTTCCTTGTGAGACAAGGAGCCGGACGTTTGCCTTTTCGGTAAGAGGCTCTGCTGAGAACGAAAAACGTGAGGTGTACCGTTCCTGTCTAAGTACAGATTCCCAAAGCTGTTGTGCCTGTGGATAGGGTGCACGGGGACAGTGAAGAGCAGCAAGAGCTTTCAGGGCTGGCACCTTCCTTGTGGGACAAGGAGCCGGACGTTTGCCTTTTCGGAAGGAGCGTCTGCCGAGTACAAGCGCCGTGAGATGTGCAGCCTGTGGGCAAGCACAGATCCCCAGTGCTGTTGTGCCTGTGCATAGGCTGCACGGGGACAGTGAAGAGCAGCAAGAGCTTTCAGGGCTGGCACCTTCCTTGTGGGACAAGGAGCCGGACGTTTGCCTTTTCGGTAAGAGGCTCTGCTGAGAACGAACACCGTGAGGTGTACCGTTCCTGGGCAAGCACAGATCCCCAGTGCTGTTGTGCCTGTGGATAGGGTGCACGGGGACAGTGAAGAGCAGCAAGAGCTTTCAGGGCTGGCACCTTCCTTGTGGGACAAGGAGCCGGACGTTTGCCTTTTCGGTAAGAGGCTCTGCTGAGAACGAACACCGTGAGGTGTACCGTTCCTGTCTAAGCACAGATCCCCAGTGCTGTTGTGCCTGTGGATAGGGTGCACGGGGACAGTGAAGAGCAGCAAGAGCTTTCAGGGCTGGCACCTTCCTTGTGGGACAAGGAGCCGGACGTTTGCCTTTTTGGAAGGAGCGTCTGCCGAGTACAAGCGCCGTGAGATGTGCAGCCTGTGGGCAAGCACAGATCCCCAGTGCTGTTGTGCCTGTGCATAGGGTGCACGGGGACAGTGAAGAGCAGCAAGAGCTTTCAGGGCTGGCACCTTCCTTGTGGGACAAGGAGCCGGACGTTTGCCTTTTCGGAAAGAGGCTCTGCTGAGAACGAACACCGTGAGGTGTACCGTTCCTGGGCAAGCACAGATCCCCAGTGCTGTTGTGCCTGTGGATAGGCTGCACGGGAACAGTGAAGAGCAGCAAGAGCTTTCAGGGCTGGCACCTTCCTTGTGGGACAAGGAGCCGGACGTTTGCCTTTTCGGTAAGAGGCTCTGCTGAGAACGAACACCGTGAGGTGTACCGTTCCTGTCTAAGCACAGATCCCCAGTGCTGTTGTGCCTGTGCACAGGGTGCACGGGGACAGTGAAGAGCAGCAAGAGCTTTCAGGGCTGGCACATTCCTTGTGGGACAAGGAGCCGGATGTTTGCCTTTTCGGAAAGAGGCTCTGCTGAGAACGAACACCGTGAGGTGTACCGTTCCTGGGCAAGCACAGATTCCCAGTGCTGTTGTGCCTGTGGATAGGGTGCCCGGGGACAGTGAAGAGCAGCAAGAGCTTTCAGGGCTGGCACCTTCCTTGTGGGACAAGGAGCCGGACGTTTGCCTTTTCGAAAGGAGCGTCTGCCGAGTACAAGCGCCGTGAGATGTGCAGCCTGTGGGCAAGCACAGATCCCCAGTGCTGTTGTGCCTGTGCATAGGGTGCACGGGGACAGTGAAGAGCAGCAAGAGCTTTCAGGGCTGGCACCTTCCTTGTGGGACAAGGAGCCGGATGTTTGCCTTTTCGGTAAGAGGCTCTGCTGAGAACGAACACCGTGAGTGTACCGTTCCTGGGCAAGTACAGATCCCCAGTGCTGTTTTGCCTGTGGATAGGGTGCACGGGGACAGTGAAGAGCAGCAAGAGCTTTCAGGGCTGGCACCTTCCTTGTGGGACAAGGAGCCGGACGTTTGCCTTTTCGGTAAGAGGCTCTGCTGAGAACGAACACCGTGAGGTGTACCGTTCCTGTCTAAGTACAGATTCCCAAAGCTGTTGTGCCTGTGGATAGGGTGCACGGGGACAGTGAAGAGCAGCAAGAGCTTTCAGGGCTGGCACCTTCCTTGTGGGACAAGGAGCCGGACGTTTGCCTTTTCGAAAGGAGCGTCTGCCGAGTACAACCGCCGTAGATGTGCAGCCTGTGGGCAAGCACAGATCCCCAGTGCTGTTGTGCCTGTGCATAGGCTGCACGGGGACAGTGAAGAGCAGCAAGAGCTTTCAGGGCTGGCACCTTCCTTGTGGGACAAGGAGCCGGACGTTTGCCTTTTCGGTAAGAGGCTCTGCTGAGAACGAACACCGTGAGGTGTACCGTTCCTGGGCAAGCACAGATCCCCAGTGCTGTTGTGCCTGTGCATAGGGTGCACGGGGACAGTGAAGAGCAGCAAGAGCTTTCAGGGCTGGCACCTTCCTTGTGGGACAAGGAGCCGGACGTTTGCCTTTTCGGTAAGAGGCTCTGCTGAGAACGAACACCGTGAGGTGTACCGTTCCTGTCTAAGCACAGATCCCCAGTGCTGTTGTGCCTGTGGATAGGGTGCACGGGGACAGTGAAAAGCAGCAAGAGCTTTCAGGGCTGGCACCTTCCTTGTGGGACAAGGAGCCGGACGTTTGCCTTTTCGGAAAGAGGCTCTGCTGAGAACGAACACCGTGAGGTGTACCGTTCCTGTCTAAGCACAGATCCCCAGTGATGTTGTGCCTGTGCATAGGGTGCACGGGGACAGTGAAGAGCAGCAAGAGCTTTCAGGGCTGGCACCTTCCTTGTGGGACAAGGAGCCGGACGTTTGCCTTTTCGGAAGGAGCGTCTGCCGAGTACAACCGCCGTAGATGTGCAGCCTGTGGGCAAGCACAGATCCCCAGTGCTGTTGTGCCTGTGCATAGGCTGCACGGGGACAGTGAAGAGCAGCAAGAGCTTTCAGGGCTGGCACCTTCCTTGTGGGACAAGGAGCCGGACGTTTGCCTTTTCGGTAAGAGGCTCTGCTGAGAACGAACACCGTGAGGTGTACCGTTCCTGTCTAAGTACAGATTCCCAAAGCTGTTGTGCCTGTGGATAGGGTGCACGGGGACAGTGAAGAGCAGCAAGAGCTTTCAGGGCTGGCACCTTCCTTGTGGGAGAAGGAGCCGGACGTTTGCCTTTTCGGAAAATTGCAATGCCGAGAACGAATACCGTGAGGTGTACCGTTCCTGGGCAAGCACAGATCCCCAGTGCTGTTGTGCCTGTGGATAGGGTGCACGGAGACAGTGAAAAGCAGCAAGAGCTTTCAGGGCTGGCACCTTCCTTGTGGGACAAGGAGCCGGATGTTTGCCTTTTCGGAAAGATGTTCTGCTGAGAACGAACACCGTGAGGTGTACCGTTCCTGTCTAAGTACAGATCCCCAGTGCTGTTGTGCCTGTGCATAGGCTGCACGGGGACAGTGAAGAGCAGCAAGAGCTTTCAGGGCTGGCACCTTCCTTGTGGGACAAGGAGCCGGACGTTTGCCTTTTCGGAAGGAGCGTCTGCCGAGTACAAGCGCCGTGAGATGTGCAGCCTGTGGGCAAGCACAGATCCCCAGTGCTGTTGTGCCTGTGCATAGGCTGCACGGGGACAGTGAAGAGCAGCAAGAGCTTTCAGGGCTGGCACCTTCCTTGTGGGACAAGGAGCCGGACGTTTGCCTTTTCGGTAAGAGGCTCTGCTGAGAACGAACACCGTGAGGTGTACCGTTCCTGGGCAAGCACAGATCCCCAGTGCTGTTGTGCCTGTGCATAGGCTGCACGGGAACAGTGAAGAGCAGCAAGAGCTTTCAGGGCTGGCACCTTCCTTGTGGGACAAGGAGCCGGACGTTTGCCTTTTCGGTAAGAGGCTCTGCTGAGAACGAACACCGTGAGGTGTACCGTTCCTGGGCAAGCACAGATCCCCAGTGCTGTTGTGCCTGTGGATAGGGTGCACGGGGACAGTGAAGAGCAGCAAGAGCTTTCAGGGCTGGCACCTTCCTTGTGGGACAAGGAGCCGGACGTTTGCCTTTTCGGTAAGAGGCTCTGCTGAGAACGAACACCGTGAGGTGTACCGTTCCTGTCTAAGCACAGATCCCCAGTGCTGTTGTGCCTGTGCATAGGGTGCACGGGGACAGTGAAGAGCAGCAAGAGCTTTCAGGGCTGGCACCTTCCTTGTGGGACAAGGAGCCGGACGTTTGCCTTTTCGGAAGGAGCGTCTGCCGAGTACAAGCGCCGTGAGATGTGCAGCCTGTGGGCAAGCACAGATCCCCAGTGCTGTTGTGCCTGTGCATAGGCTGCACGGGGTCAGTGAAGAGCAGCAAGAGCTTTCAGGGCTGGCACATTCCTTGTGGGACAAGGAGCCGGACGTTTGCCTTTTCGGAAAGAGGCTCTGCTGAGAACGAACACCGTGAGGTGTACCGTTCCTGGGCAAGCACAGATCCCCAGTGCTGTTGTGCCTGTGGATAGGCTGCACGGGAACAGTGAAGAGCAGCAAGAGCTTTCAGGGCTGGCACCTTCCTTGTGGGACAAGGAGCCGGACGTTTGCCTTTTCGGAAGGAGCGTCTGCCGAGTACAAGCGCCGTGAGATGTGCAGCCTGTGGGCAAGCACAGATCCCCAGTGCTGTTGTGCCTGTGCATAGGCTGCACGGGGACAGTGAAGAGCAGCAAGAGCTTTCAGGGCTGGCACCTTCCTTGTGGGACAAGGAGCCGGATGTTTGCCTTTTCGGTAAGAGGTTCTGCTGAGAACGAACACCGTGAGGTGTACCGTTCCTGGGCAAGTACAGATCCCCAGTGCTGTTTTGCCTGTGGATAGGGTGCACGGGGACAGTGAAGAGCAGCAAGAGCTTTCAGGGCTGGCACCTTCCTTGTGGGACAAGGAGCCGGACGTTTGCCTTTTCGGAAGGAGCGTCTGCCGAGTACAACCGCCGTAGATGTGCAGCCTGTGGGCAAGCACAGATCCCCAGTGCTGTTGTGCCTGTGCATAGGCTGCACGGGGACAGTGAAGAGCAGCAAGATCTTTCAGGGCTGGCACCTTCCTTGTGGGACAAGGAGCCGGACGTTTGCCTTTTCGGTAAGAGGCTCTGCTGAGAACGAACACCGTGAGGTGTACCGTTCCTGTCTAAGTACAGATTCCCAAAGCTGTTGTGCCTGTGGATAGGGTGCACGGGGACAGTGAAGAGCAGCAAGAGCTTTCAGGGCTGGCACCTTCCTTGTGGGACAAGGAGCCGGACGTTTGCCTTTTCGGAAAATTGCAATGCCGAGAACGAACACCGTGAGGTGTACCGTTCCTGGGCAAGCACAGATCCCCAGTGCTGTTGTGCCTGTGGATAGGGTGCACGGAGACAGTGAAGAGCAGCAAGAGCTTTCAGGGCTGGCACCTTCCTTGTGGGACAAGGAGCCGGATGTTTGCCTTTTCGGAAAGATGTTCTGCTGAGAACGAACACCGTGAGGTGTACCGTTCCTGTCTAAGTACAGATCCCCAGTGCTGTTGTGCCTGTGGATAGGGTGCACGGGGACAGTGAAGAGCAGCAAGAGCTTTCAGGGCTGGCACCTTCCTTGTGGGACAAGGAGCCGGACGTTTGCCTTTTCGGAAGGAGCGTCTGCCGAGTACAAGCGCCGTGAGATGTGCAGCCTGTGGGCAAGCACAGATCCCCAGTGCTGTTGTGCCTGTGCATAGGCTGCACGGGGACAGTGAAGAGCAGCAAGAGCTTTCAGGGCTGGCACCTTCCTTGTGGGACAAGGAGCCGGACGTTTGCCTTTTCGGTAAGAGGCTCTGCTGAGAACGAACACCGTGAGGTGTACCGTTCCTGGGCAAGCACAGATCCCCAGTCCTGTTGTGCCTGTGGATAGGGTGCACGGGGACAGTGAAGAGCAGCAAGAGCTTTCAGGGCTGGCACCTTCCTTGTGGGACAAGGAGCCGGACGTTTGCCTTTTCGGTAAGAGGCTCTGCTGAGAACGAACACCGTGAGGTGTACCGTTCCTGTCTAAGCACAGATCCCCAGTGCTGTTGTGCCTGTGGATAGGGTGCACGGGGACAGTGAAGAGCAGCAAGAGCTTTCAGGGCTGGCACCTTCCTTGTGGGACAAGGAGCCGGACGTTTGCCTTTTCGGAAGGAGCGTCTGCCGAGTACAAGCGCCGTGAGATGTGCAGCCTGTGGGCAAGCACAGATCCCCAGTGCTGTTGTGCCTGTGCATAGGCTGCACGGGGACAGTGAAGAGCAGCAAGAGCTTTCAGGGCTGGCACCTTCCTTGTGGGACAAGGAGCCGGACGTTTGCCTTTTCGGTAAGAGGCTCTGCTGAGAACGAACACCGTGAGGTGTACCCTTCCTGTCTAAGTACAGATTCCCAAAGCTGTTGTGCCTGTGGATAGGGTGCCCGGGGACAGTGAAGAGCAGCAAGAGCTTTCAGGGCTGGCACCTTCCTTGTGGGACAAGGAGCCGGACGTTTGCCTTTTCGGAAGGAGCGTCTGCCGAGTACAAGCGCCGTGAGATGTGCAGCCTGTGGGCAAGCACAGATCCCCAGTGCTGTTGTGCCTGTGCATAGGGTGCACGGGGACAGTGAAGAGCAGCAAGAGCTTTCAGGGCTGGCACCTTCCTTGTGGGACAAGGAGCCTGACGTTTGCCTTTTCGGAAAGAGGCTCTGCTGAGAACGAACACCGTGAGGTGTACCGTTCCTGGGCAAGCACAGATCCCCAGTGCTGTTGTGCCTGTGGATAGGCTGCACGGGAACAGTGAAGAGCAGCAAGAGCTTTCAGGGCTGGCACCTTCCTTGTGGGACAAGGAGCCGGACGTTTGCCTTTTCGGTAAGAGGCTCTGCTGAGAACGAAAAACGTGAGGTGTACCGTTCCTGTCTAAGTACAGATTCCCAAAGCTGTTGTGCCTGTGGATAGGGTGCACGGGGACAGTGAAGAGCAGCAAGAGCTTTCAGGGCTGGCACCTTCCTTGTGGGACAAGGAGCCGGACGTTTGCCTTTTCGGTAAGAGGCTCTGCTGAGAACGAACACCGTGAGGTGTACCGTTCCTGTCTAAGCACAGATCCCCAGTGCTGTTGTGCCTGTGCATAGGGTGCACGGGGACAGTGAAGAGCAGCAAGAGCTTTCAGGGCTGGCACCTTCCTTGTGGGACAAGGAGCCGGACGTTTGCCTTTTCGGAAGGAGCGTCTGCCGAGTACAAGCGCCGTGAGATGTGCAGCCTGTGGGCAAGCACAGATCCCCAGTGCTGTTGTGCCTGTGCATAGGCTGCACGGGGTCAGTGAAGAGCAGCAAGAGCTTTCAGGGCTGGCACATTCCTTGTGGGACAAGGAGCCGGACGTTTGCCTTTTCGGAAAGAGGCTCTGCTGAGAACGAACACCGTGAGGTGTACCGTTCCTGGGCAAGCACAGATCCCCAGTGCTGTTGTGCCTGTGGATAGGCTGCACGGGAACAGTGAAGAGCAGCAAGAGCTTTCAGGGCTGGCACCTTCCTTGTGGGACAAGGAGCCGGACGTTTGCCTTTTCGGAAGGAGCGTCTGCCGAGTACAAGCGCCGTGAGATGTGCAGCCTGTGGGCAAGCACAGATCCCCAGTGCTGTTGTGCCTGTGCATAGGCTGCACGGGGACAGTGAAGAGCAGCAAGAGCTTTCAGGGCTGGCACCTTCCTTGTGGGACAAGGAGCCGGATGTTTGCCTTTTCGGAAAGAGGTTCTGCTGAGAACGAACACCGTGAGGTGTACCGTTCCTGGGCAAGTACAGATCCCCAGTGCTGTTTTGCCTGTGGATAGGGTGCACGGGGACAGTGAAGAGCAGCAAGAGCTTTCAGGGCTGGCACCTTCCTTGTGGGACAAGGAGCCGGACGTTTGCCTTTTCGGAAGGAGCGTCTGCCGAGTACAACCGCCGTAGATGTGCAGCCTGTGGGCAAGCACAGATCCCCAGTGCTGTTGTGCCTGTGCATAGGCTGCACGGGGACAGTGAAGAGCAGCAAGATCTTTCAGGGCTGGCACCTTCCTTGTGGGACAAGGAGCCGGACGTTTGCCTTTTCGGTAAGAGGCTCTGCTGAGAACGAACACCGTGAGGTGTACCGTTCCTGTCTAAGTACAGATTCCCAAAGCTGTTGTGCCTGTGGATAGGGTGCCCGGGGACAGTGAAGAGCAGCAAGAGCTTTCAGGGCTGGCACCTTCCTTGTGGGACAAGGAGCCGGACGTTTGCCTTTTCGGTAAGAGGCTCTGCTGAGAACAAACACCGTGAGGTGTACCGTTCCTGTCTAAGCACAGATCCCCAGTGCTGTTGTGCCTGTGCATAGGGTGCACGGGGACAGTGAAGAGCAGCAAGAGCTTTCAGGGCTGGCACCTTCCTTGTGGGACAAGGAGCCGGACGTTTGCCTTTTCGGAAGGAGCGTCTGCCGAGTACAAGCGCCGTGAGATGTGCAGCCTGTGGGCAAGCACAGATCCCCAGTGCTGTTGTGCCTGTGCATAGGCTGCACGGGGACAGTGAAGAGCAGCAAGAGCTTTCAGGGCTGGCACCTTCCTTGTGGGACAAGGAGCCGGACGTTTGCCTTTTCGGAAAGAGGCTCTGCTGAGAACGAACACCGTGAGGTGTACCGTTCCTGTCTAAGCACAGATCCCCAGTGCTGTTGTGCCTGTGGATAGGGTGCCCGGGGACAGTGAAGAGCAGCAAGAGCTTTCAGGGCTGGCACCTTCCTTGTGGGACAAGGAGCCGGACGTTTGCCTTTTCGGAAGGAGCGTCTGCCGAGTACAAGCGCCGTGAGATGTGCAGCCTGTGGGCAAGCACAGATCCCCAGTGCTGTTTTGCCTGTGCATAGGCTGCACGGGGACAGTGAAGAGCAGCAAGAGCTTTCAGGGCTGGCACCTTCCTTGTGGGACAAGGAGCCGGACGTTTGCCTTTTCGGAAAGAGGCTCTGCTGAGAACGAACACCGTGAGGTGTACCGTTCCTGGGCAAGCACAGATCCCCAGTGCTGTTGTGCCTGTGGATAGGCTGCACGGGAACAGTGAAGAGCAGCAAGAGCTTTCAGGGCTGGCACCTTCCTTGTGGGACAAGGAGCCGGACGTTTGCCTTTTCGGAAGGAGCGTCTGCCGAGTACAAGCGCCGTGAGATGTGCAGCCTGTGGGCAAGCACAGATCCCCAGTGCTGTTGTGCCTGTGCATTGGCTGCACGGGGACAGTGAAGAGCAGCAAGAGCTTTCAGGGCTGGCACCTTCCTTGTGGGACAAGGAGCCGGATGTTTGCCTTTTCGGAAAGAGGTTCTGCTGAGAACGAACACCGTGAGGTGTACCGTTCCTGGGCAAGTACAGATCCCCAGTGCTGTTTTGCCTGTGGATAGGTTGCCCGGGGACAGTGAAGAGCAGCAAGAGCTTTCAGGGCTGGCACCTTCCTTGTGGGCAAGGAGCCGGACGTTTGCCTTTTCGGTAAGAGGCTCTGCTGAGAACGAACACCGTGAGGTGTACCATTCCTGGGCAAGCACAGATCCCCAGTGCTGTTGTGCCTGTGCATAGGCTGCACGGGAACAGTGAAGAGCAGCAAGAGCTTTCAGGGCTGGCACCTTCCTTGTGGGACAAGGAGCCGGACGTTTGCCTTTTCGGAAGGAGCGTCTGCCGAGTACAAGCGCCGTGAGATGTGCAGCCTGTGGGCAAGCACAGATCCCCAGTGCTATTGTGCCTGTGCATAGGGTGCACGGGGACAGTGAAGAGCAGCAAGAGCTTTCAGGGCTGGCACCTTCCTTGTGGGACAAGGAGCCGGACGTTTGCCTTTTCGGAAAGAGGCTCTGATGAGAACGAACACCGTGAGGTGTACCGTTCCTGGGCAAGCACAGATCCCCAGTGCTGTTGTGCCTGTGGATAGGGTGCCCGGGGACAGTGAAGAGCAGCAAGAGCTTTCAGGGCTGGCACCTTCCTTGTGGGACAAGGAGCCGGATGTTTGCCTTTTCGAAAGGAGCGTCTGCCGAGTACAAGCGCCGTGAGATGTGCAGCCTGTGGGCAAGCACAGATCCCCAGTGCTGTTGTGCCTGTGCATAGGGTGCACGGGGACAGTGAAGAGCAGCAAGAGCTTTCAGGGCTGGCACCTTCCTTGTGGGACAAGGAGCCGGACGTTTGCCTTTTCGGAAAGAGGCTCTGCTGAGAACGAACACCGTGAGGTGTACCGTTCCTGGGCAAGCACAGATTCCCAGTGCTGTTGTGCCTGTGGATAGGGTGCCCGGGGACAGTGAAGAGCAGCAAGAGCTTTCAGGGCTGGCACCTTCCTTGTGGGACAAGGAGCCGGACGTTTGCATTTTCGGTAAGAGGCTCTGCTGAGAACGAACACCGTGAGGTGTACCGTTCCTGTCTAAGTACAGATTCCCAAAGCTGTTGTGCCTGTGGATAGGGTGCACGGGGACAGTGAAGAGCAGCAAGAGCTTTCAGGGCTGGCACCTTCCTTGTGGGACAAGGAGCCGGACGTTTGCGTTTTCGGAAGAAGCGTCTGCCGAGTACAAGCGCCGTGAGATGTGCAGACTGTGGGCAAGCACAGATCCCCAGTGCTGTTGTGCCTGTGCATAGGCTGCACGGGGACAGTGAAGAGCAGCAAGAGCTTTCAGGGCTGGCACCTTCCTTGTGGGACAAGGAGCCGGACGTTTGCCTTTTCGAAAGGAGCGTCTGCCGAGTACAACCGCCGTAGATGTGCAGCCTGTGGGCAAGCACAGATCCCCAGTGCTGTTGTGCCTGTGCATAGGCTGCACGGGGACAGTGAAGAGCAGCAAGAGCTTTCAGGGCTGGCACCTTCCTTGTGGGACAAGGAGCCGGACGTTTGCCTTTTCGGTAAGAGGCTCTGCTGAGAACGAACACCGTGAGGTGTACCGTTCCTGTCTAAGCACAGATCCCCAGTGATGTTGTGCCTGTGCATAGGGTGCACGGGGACAGTGAAGAGCAGCAAGAGCTTTCAGGGCTGGCACCTTCCTTGTGGGACAAGGAGCCGGACGTTTGCCTTTTCGGTAAGAGGCTCTGCTGAGAACGAACACCGTGAGGTGTACCGTTCCTGTCTAAGTACAGATTCCCAAAGCTGTTGTGCCTGTGGATAGGGTGCACGGGGACAGTGAAGAGCAGCAAGATCTTTCAGGGCTGGCACCTTCCTTGTGGGACAAGGAGCCGGATGTTTGCCTTTTCGGTAAGAGGCTCTGCTGAGAACGAACACCGTGAGGTGTACCGTTCCTGGGCAAGCACAGATCCCCAGTGCTGTTGTGCCTGTGGATAGGGTGCACGGGGACAGTGAAGAGCAGCAAGAGCTTTCAGGGCTGGCACCTTCCTTGTGGGACAAGGAGCCGGACGTTTGCCTTTTCGGTAAGAGGCTCTGCTGAGAACGAACACCGTGAGGTGTACCGTTCCTGTCTAAGCACAGATCCCCAGTGCTGTTGTGCCTGTGCATAGGGTGCACGGGGACAGTGAAGAGCAGCAAGAGCTTTCAGGGCTGGCACCTTCCTTGTGGGACAAGGAGCCGGACGTTTGCCTTTTCGGAAGGAGCGTCTGCCGAGTACAAGCGCCGTGAGATGTGCAGCCTGTGGGCAAGCACAGATCCCCAGTGCTGTTGTGCCTGTGCATAGGCTGCACGGGGACAGTGAAGAGCAGCAAGAGCTTTCAGGGCTGGCACATTCCTTGTGGGACAAGGAGCCGGACGTTTGCCTTTTCGGAAAGAGGCTCTGCTGAGAACGAACACCGTGAGGTGTACCGTTCCTGGGCAAGCACAGATCCCCAGTGCTGTTGTGCCTGTGGATAGGCTGCACGGGAACAGTGAAGAGCAGCAAGAGCTTTCAGGGCTGGCACCTTCCTTGTGGGACAAGGAGCCGGACGTTTGCCTTTCGGAAGGACCGTCTGCCGAGTACAAGCGCCGTGAGATGTGCAGCCTGTGGGCAAGCACAGATCCCCAGTGCTGTTGTGCCTGTGCATAGGCTGCACGGGGACAGTGAAGAGCAGCAAGAGCTTTCAGGGCTGGCACCTTCCTTGTGGGACAAGGAGCCGGATGTTTGCCTTTTCGGTAAGAGGTTCTGCTGAGAACGAACACCGTGAGGTGTACCGTTCCTGGGCAAGTACAGATCCCCAGTGCTGTTTTGCCTGTGGATAGGGTGCACGGGGACAGTGAAGAGCAGCAAGAGCTTTCAGGGCTGGCACCTTCCTTGTGGGACAAGGAGCCGGACGTTTGCCTTTTCGAAAGGAGCGTCTGCCGAGTACAACCGCCGTAGATGTGCAGCCTGTGGGCAAGCACAGATCCCCAGTGCTGTTGTGCCTGTGCATAGGCTGCACGGGGACAGTGAAGAGCAGCAAGATCTTTCAGGGTGGCACCTTCCTTGTGGGACAAGGAGCCGGACGTTTGCCTTTTCGGTAAGAGGCTCTGCTGAGAACGAACACCGTGAGGTGTACCGTTCCTGTCTAAGTACAGATTCCCAAAGCTGTTGTGCCTGTGGATAGGGTGCACGGGGACAGTGAAGAGCAGCAAGAGCTTTCAGGGCTGGCACCTTCCTTGTGGGACAAGGAGCCGGACGTTTGCCTTTTCGGTAAGAGGCTCTGCTGAGAACGAACACCGTGAGGTGTACCGTTCCTGTCTAAGCACAGATCCCCAGTGCTGTTGTGCCTGTGCATAGGGTGCACGGGGACAGTGAAGAGCAGCAAGAGCTTTCAGGGCTGGCACCTTCCTTGTGGGACAAGGAGCCGGACGTTTGCCTTTTCGGAAAGAGGCTCTGCTGAGAACGAACACCGTGAGGTCTACCGTTCCTGTCTAAGTACAGATTCCCAAAGCTGTTGTGCCTGTGGATAGGGTGCACGGGGACAGTGAAGAGCAGCAAGACCTTTCAGGGCTGGCACCTTCCTTGTGGGACAAGGAGCCGGACGTTTGCCTTTTCGGAAGGAGCGTCTGCCGAGTACAAGCGCCGTGAGATGTGCAGCCTGTGGGCAAGCACAGATCCCCAGTGCTGTTGTGCCTGTGCATAGGCTGCACGGGGACAGTGAAGAGCAGCAAGAGCTTTCAGGGCTGGCACCTTCCTTGTGGGACAAGGAGCCGGACGTTTGCCTTTTCGGAAAGAGGCTCTGCTGAGAACGAACACCGTGAGGTGTACCGTTCCTGGGCAAGCACAGATCCCCAGTGCTGTTGTGCCTGTGGATAGGCTGCACGGGAACAGTGAAGAGCAGCAAGAGCTTTCAGGGCTGGCACCTTCCTTGTGGGACAAGGAGCCGGACGTTTGCCTTTTCGGAAGGACCGTCTGCCGAGTACAAGCGCCGTGAGATGTGCAGCCTGTGGGCAAGCACAGATCCCCAGTGCTGTTGTGCCTGTGCATAGGCTGCACGGGGACAGTGAAGAGCAGCAAGAGCTTTCAGGGCTGGCACCTTCCTTGTGGGACAAGGAGCCGGATGTTTGCCTTTTCGGTAAGAGGTTCTGCTGAGAACGAACACCGTGAGGTGTACCGTTCCTGGGCAAGTACAGATCCCCAGTGCTGTTTTGCCTGTGGATAGGGTGCACGGGGACAGTGAAGAGCAGCAAGAGCTTTCAGGGCTGGCACCTTCCTTGTGGGACAAGGAGCCGGACGTTTGCCTTTTCGAAAGGAGCGTCTGCCGAGTACAACCGCCGTAGATGTGCAGCCTGTGGGCAAGCACAGATCCCCAGTGCTGTTGTGCCTGTGCATAGGCTGCACGGGGACAGTGAAGAGCAGCAAGATCTTTCAGGGTGGCACCTTCCTTGTGGGACAAGGAGCCGGACGTTTGCCTTTTCGGTAAGAGGCTCTGCTGAGAACGAACACCGTGAGGTGTACCGTTCCTGTCTAAGTACAGATTCCCAAAGCTGTTGTGCCTGTGGATAGGGTGCACGGGGACAGTGAAGAGCAGCAAGAGCTTTCAGGGCTGGCACCTTCCTTGTGGGACAAGGAGCCGGACGTTTGCCTTTTCGGAAAATTGCAATGCCGAGAACGAATACCGTGAGGTGTACCGTTCCTGGGCAAGCACAGATCCCCAGTGCTGTTGTGCCTGTGGATAGGGTGCACGGAGACAGTGAAAAGCAGCAAGAGCTTTCAGGGCTGGCACCTTCCTTGTGGGACAAGGAGCCGGATGTTTGCCTTTTCGGAAAGATGTTCTGCTGAGAACGAACACCGTGAGGTGTACCGTTCCTGTCTAAGTACAGATCCCCAGTGCTGTTGTGCCTGTGCATAGGCTGCACGGGGACAGTGAAGAGCAGCAAGAGCTTTCAGGGCTGGCACCTTCCTTGTGGGACAAGGAGCCGGACGTTTGCCTTTTCGGAAAGAGGCTCTGCTGAGAACGAACACCGTGAGGTCTACCGTTCCTGTCTAAGTACAGATTCCCAAAGCTGTTGTGCCTGTGGATAGGGTGCCCGGGGACAGTGAAGAGCAGCAAGACCTTTCAGGGCTGGCACCTTCCTTGTGGGACAAGGAGCCGGACGTTTGCCTTTTCGGAAGGAGCGTCTGCCGAGTACAAGCGCCGTGAGATGTGCAGCCTGTGGGCAAGCACAGATCCCCAGTGCTGTTGTGCCTGTGCATAGGCTGCACGGGGACAGTGAAGAGCAGCAAGAGCTTTCAGGGCTGGCACCTTCCTTGTGGGACAAGGAGCCGGACGTTTGCCTTTTCGGTAAGAGGCTCTGCTGAGAACGAACACCGTGAGGTGTACCGTTCCTGTCTAAGTACAGATCCCCAGTGCTGTTTTGCCTGTGGATAGGGTGCACGGGGACAGTGAAGAGCAGCAAGATCTTTCAGGGCTGGCACCTTCCTTGTGGGACAAGGAGCCGGACGTTTGCCTTTTCGGTAAGAGGCTCTGCTGAGAACGAACACCGTGAGGTGTACCGTTCCTGGGCAAGCACAGATCCCCAGTGCTGTTGTGCCTGTGGATAGGGTGCACGGGGACAGTGAAGAGCAGCAAGAGCTTTCAGGGCTGGCACCTTCCTTGTGGGACAAGGAGCCGGACGTTTGCCTTTTCGGTAAGAGGCTCTGCTGAGAACGAACACCGTGAGGTGTACCGTTCCTGGGCAAGCACAGATCCCCAGTGCTGTTGTGCCTGTGGATAGGCTGCACGGGGACAGTGAAGAGCAGCAAGAGCTTTCAGGGCTGGCACCTTCCTTGTGGGACAAGGAGCCGGACGTTTGCCTTTTCGGAAGGAGCGTCTGCCGAGTACAAGCGCCGTGAGATGTGCAGCCTGTGGGCAAGCACAGATCCCCAGTGCTGTTGTGCCTGTGCATAGGCTGCACGGGGACAGTGAAGAGCAGCAAGAGCTTTCAGGGCTGGCACCTTCCTTGTGGGACAAGGAGCCGGACGTTTGCCTTTTCGGTAAGAGGCTCTGCTGAGAACGAACACCGTGAGGTGTACCGTTCCTGTCTAAGTACAGATTCCCAAAGCTGTTGTGCCTGTGGATAGGTTGCCCGGGGACAGTGAAGAGCAGCAAGAGCTTTCAGGGCTGGCACCTTCCTTGTGGGACAAGGAGCCGGACGTTTGCCTTTTCGGAAGGAGCGTCTGCCGAGTACAAGCGCCGTGAGATGTGCAGCCTGTGGGCAAGCACAGATCCCCAGTGCTGTTGTGCCTGTGCATAGGGTGCACGGGGACAGTGAAGAGCAGCAAGAGCTTTCAGGGCTGGCACCTTCCTTGTGGGACAAGGAGCCGGACGTTTGCCTTTTCGGAAAGAGGCTCTGCTGAGAACGAACACCGTGAGGTGTACCGTTCCTGGGCAAGCACAGATCCCCAGTGCTGTTGTGCCTGTGGATAGGCTGCACGGGAACAGTGAAGAGCAGCAAGAGCTTTCAGGGCTGGCACCTTCCTTGTGGGACAAGGAGCCGGACGTTTGCCTTTTCGGAAGGAGCGTCTGCCGAGTACAAGCGCCGTGAGATGTGCAGCCTGTGGGCAAGCACAGATCCCCAGTGCTGTTGTGCCTGTGCATAGGCTGCACGGGGACAGTGAAGAGCAGCAAGAGCTTTCAGGGCTGGCACCTTCCTTGTGGGACAAGGAGCCGGATGTTTGCCTTTTCGGTAAGAGGTTCTGCTGAGAACGAACACCGTGAGGTGTACCGTTCCTGTCTAAGCACAGATCCCCAGTGCTGTTGTGCCTGTGGATAGGGTGCCCGGGGACAGTGAAGAGCAGCAAGAGCTTTCAGGGCTGGCACCTTCCTTGTGGGACAAGGAGCCGGACGTTTGCCTTTTCGGTAAGAGGCTCTGCTGAGAACGAACACCGTGAGGTGTACCGTTCCTGTCTAAGCACAGATCCCCAGTGCTGTTGTGCCTGTGGATAGGTTGCACGGGGACAGTGAAGAGCAGCAAGAGCTTTCAGGGCTGGCACCTTCCTTGTGGGACAAGGAGCCGGACGTTTGCCTTTTTGGAAGGAGCGTCTGCCGAGTACAAGCGCCGTGAGATGTGCAGCCTGTGGGCAAGCACAGATCCCCAGTGCTGTTGTGCCTGTGCATAGGCTGCACGGGGACAGTGAAGAGCAGCAAGAGCTTTCAGGGCTGGCACCTTCCTTGTGGGACAAGGAGCCGGACGTTTGCCTTTTCGGTAAGAGGCTCTGCTGAGAACGAACACCGTGAGGTGTACCATTCCTGTCTAAGTACAGATTCCCAAAGCTGTTGTGCCTGTGGATAGGGTGCCCGGGGACAGTGAAGAGCAGCAAGAGCTTTCAGGGCTGGCACCTTCCTTGTGGGACAAGGAGCCGGACGTTTGCCTTTTCGGAAGGAGCGTCTGCCGAGTACAAGCGCCGTGAGATGTGCAGCCTGTGGGCAAGCACAGATCCCCAGTGCTGTTGTGCCTGTGCATAGGGTGCACGGGGACAGTGAAGAGCAGCAAGAGCTTTCAGGGCTGGCACCTTCCTTGTGGGACAAGGAGCCGGACGTTTGCCTTTTCGGAAAGAGGCTCTGCTGAGAACGAACACCGTGAGGTGTACCGTTCCTGGGCAAGCACAGATCCCCAGTGCTGTTGTGCCTGTGGATAGGCTGCACGGGAACAGTGAAGAGCAGCAAGAGCTTTCAGGGCTGGCACCTTCCTTGTGGGACAAGGAGCCGGACGTTTGCCTTTTCGGAAGGAGCGTCTGCCGACTACAAGCGCCGTGAGATGTGCAGCCTGTGGGCAAGCACAGATCCCCAGTGCTGTTGTGCCTGTGCATAGGCTGCACGGGGACAGTGAAGAGCAGCAAGAGCTTTCAGGGCTGGCACCTTCCTTGTGGGACAAGGAGCCGGATGTTTGCCTTTTCGGTAAGAGGTTCTGCTGAGAACGAACACCGTGAGGTGTACCGTTCCTGGGCAAGTACAGATCCCCAGTGCTGTTTTGCCTGTGGATAGGGTGCCCGGGGACAGTGAAGAGCAGCAAGAGCTTTCAGGGCTGGCACCTTCCTTGTGGGCAAGGAGCCGGACGTTTGCCCTTTCGGTAAGAGGCTCTGCTGAGAACGAACACCGTGAGGTGTACCGTTCCTGGGCAAGCACAGATCCCCAGTGCTGTTGTGCCTGTGCATAGGCTGCACGGGAACAGTGAAGAGCAGCAAGAGCTTTCAGGGCTGGCACCTTCCTTGTGGGACAAGGAGCCGGACGTTTGCCTTTTCGGAAGGAGCGTCTGCCGAGTACAAGCGCCGTGAGATGTGCAGCCTGTGGGCAAGCACAGATCCCCAGTGCTATTGTGCCTGTGCATAGGCTGCACGGGGACAGTGAAGAGCAGCAAGAGCTTTCAGGGCTGGCACCTTCCTTGTGGGACAAGGAGCCGGACGTTTGCCTTTTTGGAAAGAGGCTCTGCTGAGAACGAACACCGTGAGGTGTACCGTTCCTGGGCAAGCACAGATCCCCAGTGCTGTTGTGCCTGTGCATAGGCTGCACGGGGACAGTGAAGAGCAGCAAGAGCTTTCAGGGCTGGCACCTTCCTTGTGGGACAAGGAGCCGGATGTTTGCCTTTTCGAAAGGAGCGTCTGCCGAGTACAAGCGCCGTGAGATGTGCAGCCTGTGGGCAAGCACAGATCCCCAGTGCTGTTGTGCCTGTGCATAGGGTGCACGGGGACAGTGAAGAGCAGCAAGAGCTTTCAGGGCTGGCACCTTCCTTGTGGGACAAGGAGCCGGACGTTTGCCTTTTCGGAAAGAGGCTCTGCTAAGAACGAACACCGTGAGGTGTACCGTTCCTGGGCAAGCACAGATTCCCAGTGCTGTTGTGCCTGTGGATAGGGTGCCCGGGGACAGTGAAGAGCAGCAAGAGCTTTCAGGGCTGGCACCTTCCTTGTGGGACAAGGAGCCGGATGTTTGCCTTTTCGAAAGGAGCGTCTGCCGAGTACAAGCGCCGTGAGATGTGCAGCCTGTGGGCAAGCACAGATCCCCAGTGCTGTTGTGCCTGTGCATAGGCTGCACGGGGACAGTGAAGAGCAGCAAGAGCTTTCAGGGCTGGCACCTTCCTTGTGGGACAAGGAGCCGGATGTTTGCCTTTTCGGTAAGAGGCTCTGCTGAGAACGAACACCGTGAGGTGTACCGTTCCTGGGCAAGTACAGATCCCCAGTGCTGTTTTGCCTGTGGATAGGGTGCACGGGGACAGTGAAGAGCAGCAAGAGCTTTCAGGGCTGGCACCTTCCTTGTGGGACAAGGAGCCGGACGTTTGCCTTTTCGGTAAGAGGCTCTGCTGAGAACGAACACCGTGAGGTGTACCGTTCCTGTCTAAGTACAGATTCCCAAAGCTGTTGTGCCTGTGGATAGGGTGCACGGGGACAGTGAAGAGCAGCAAGAGCTTTCAGGGCTGGCACCTTCCTTGTGGGACAAGGAGCCGGACGTTTGCGTTTTCGGAAGGAGCGTCTGCCGAGTACAAGCGCCGTGAGATGTGCAGCCTGTGGGCAAGCACAGATCCCCAGTGCTGTTGTGCCTGTGCATAGGGTGCACGGGGACAGTGAAGAGCAGCAAGAGCTTTCAGGGCTGGCACCTTCCTTGTGGGACAAGGAGCCGGACGTTTGCCTTTTCGAAAGGAGCGTCTGCCGAGTACAACCGCCGTAGATGTGCAGCCTGTGGGCAAGCACAGATCCCCAGTGCTGTTGTGCCTGTGGATAGGGTGCACGGGGACAGTGAAGAGCAGCAAGAGCTTTCAGGGCTGGCACCTTCCTTGTGGGACAAGGAGCCGGACGTTTGCCTTTTCGGTAAGAGGCTCTGCTGAGAACGAACACCGTGAGGTGTACCGTTCCTGTCTAAGCACAGATCCCCAGTGCTATTGTGCCTGTGCATAGGCTGCACGGGGACAGTGAAGAGCAGCAAGAGCTTTCAGGGCTGGCACCTTCCTTGTGGGACAAGGAGCCGGATGTTTGCCTTTTCGAAAGGAGCGTCTGCCGAGTACAAGCGCCGTGAGATGTGCAGCCTGTGGGCAAGCACAGATCCCCAGTGCTGTTGTGCCTGTGCATAGGCTGCACGGGGACAGTGAAGAGCAGCAAGAGCTTTCAGGGCTGGCACCTTCCTTGTGGGACAAGGAGCCGGACGTTTGCCTTTTCGGAAAGAGGCTCTGCTAAGAACGAACACCGTGAGGTGTACCGTTCCTGGGCAAGCACAGATTCCCAGTGCTGTTGTGCCTGTGGATAGGGTGCCCGGGGACAGTGAAGAGCAGCAAGAGCTTTCAGGGCTGGCACCTTCCTTGTGGGACAAGGAGCCGGATGTTTGCCTTTTCGAAAGGAGCGTCTGCCGAGTACAAGCGCCGTGAGATGTGCAGCCTGTGGGCAAGCACAGATCCCCAGTGCTGTTGTGCCTGTGCATAGGCTGCACGGGGACAGTGAAGAGCAGCAAGAGCTTTCAGGGCTGGCACCTTCCTTGTGGGACAAGGAGCCGGATGTTTGCCTTTTCGGTAAGAGGCTCTGCTGAGAACAAACACCGTGAGGTGTACCGTTCCTGGGCAAGTACAGATCCCCAGTGCTGTTTTGCCTGTGGATAGGGTGCACGGGGACAGTGAAGAGCAGCAAGAGCTTTCAGGGCTGGCACCTTCCTTGTGGGACAAGGAGCCGGACGTTTGCATTTTCGGTAAGAGGCTCTGCTGAGAACGAACACCGTGAGGTGTACCGTTCCTGTCTAAGTACAGATTCCCAAAGCTGTTGTGCCTGTGGATAGGGTGCACGGGGACAGTGAAGAGCAGCAAGAGCTTTCAGGGCTGGCACCTTCCTTGTGGGACAAGGAGCCGGACGTTTGCGTTTTCGGAAGGAGCGTCTGCCGAGTACAAGCGCCGTGAGATGTGCAGCCTGTGGGCAAGCACAGATCCCCAGTGCTGTTGTGCCTGTGGATAGGGTGCCCGGGGACAGTGAAGAGCAGCAAGAGCTTTCAGGGCTGGCACCTTCCTTGTGGGACAAGGAGCCGGACGTTTGCCTTTTCGAAAGGAGCGTCTGCCGAGTACAACCGCCGTAGATGTGCAGCCTGTGGGCAAGCACAGATCCCCAGTGCTGTTGTGCCTGTGGATAGGGTGCACGGGGACAGTGAAGAGCAGCAAGAGCTTTCAGGGCTGGCACCTTCCTTGTGGGACAAGGAGCCGGACGTTTGCCTTTTCGGTAAGAGGCTCTGCTGAGAACGAACACCGTGAGGTGTACCGTTCCTGTCTAAGCACAGATCCCCAGTGATGTTGTGCCTGTGCATAGGGTGCACGGGGACAGTGAAGAGCAGCAAGAGCTTTCAGGGCTGGCACCTTCCTTGTGGGACAAGGAGCCGGACGTTTGCCTTTTCGGTAAGAGGCTCTGCTGAGAACGAACACCGTGAGGTGTACCGTTCCTGTCTAAGTACAGATTCCCAAAGCTGTTGTGCCTGTGGATAGGGTGCACGGGGACAGTGAAGAGCAGCAAGATCTTTCAGGGCTGGCACCTTCCTTGTGGGACAAGGAGCCGGACGTTTGCCTTTTCGGAAAGAGGCTCTGCTGAGAACGAACACCGTGAGGTGTACCGTTCCTGGGCAAGCACAGATCCCCAGTGCTGTTGTGCCTGTGGATAGGGTGCACGGGGACAGTGAAGAGCAGCAAGAGCTTTCAGGGCTGGCACCTTCCTTGTGGGACAAGGAGCCGGACGTTTGCCTTTTCGGTAAGAGGCTCTGCTGAGAACGAACACCGTGAGGTGTACCGTTCCTGTCTAAGCACAGATCCCCAGTGCTGTTGTGCCTGTGCATAGGGTGCACGGGGACAGTGAAGAGCAGCAAGAGCTTTCAGGGCTGGCACCTTCCTTGTGGGACAAGGAGCCGGACGTTTGCCTTTTCGGAAAGAGGCTCTGCTGAGAACGAACACCGTGAGGTCTACCGTTCCTGTCTAAGTACAGATTCCCAAAGCTGTTGTGCCTGTGGATAGGGTGCACGGGGACAGTGAAGAGCAGCAAGAGCTTTCAGGGCTGGCACCTTCCTTGTGGGACAAGGAGCCGGACGTTTGCGTTTTCGGAAGGAGCGTCTGCCGAGTACAAGCGCCGTGAGATGTGCAGCCTGTGGGCAAGCACAGATCCCCAGTGCTGTTGTGCCTGTGCATAGGGTGCACGGGGACAGTGAAGAGCAGCAAGAGCTTTCAGGGCTGGCACCTTCCTTGTGGGACAAGGAGCCGGACGTTTGCCTTTTCGGTAAGAGGCTCTGCTGAGAACGAACACCGTGAGGTGTACCGTTCCTGGGCAAGCACAGATCCCCAGTGCTGTTGTGCCTGTGCATAGGGTGCACGGGGACAGTGAAGAGCAGCAAGAGCTTTCAGGGCTGGCACCTTCCTTGTGGGACAAGGAGCCGGACGTTTGCCTTTTCGGTAAGAGGCTCTGCTGAGAACAAACACCGTGAGGTGTACCGTTCCTGTCTAAGCACAGATCCCCAGTGCTGTTGTGCCTGTGGATAGGGTGCACGGGGACAGTGAAGAGCAGCAAGAGCTTTCAGGGCTGGCACCTTCCTTGTGGGACAAGGAGCCGGACGTTTGCCTTTTCGGAAGGAGCGTCTGCCGAGTACAAGCGCCGTGAGATGTGCAGCCTGTGGGCAAGCACAGATCCCCAGTGCTGTTGTGCCTGTGCATAGGGTGCACGGGGACAGTGAAGAGCAGCAAGAGCTTTCAGGGCTGGCACCTTCCTTGTGGGACAAGGAGCCGGACGTTTGCCTTTTCGGTAAGAGGCTCTGCTGAGAACGAACACCGTGAGGTGTACCGTTCCTGTCTAAGTACAGATTCCCAAAGCTGTTGTGCCTGTGGATAGGGTGCCCGGGGACAGTGAAGAGCAGCAAGAGCTTTCAGGGCTGGCACCTTCCTTGTGGGACAAGGAGCCGGACGTTTGCCTTTTCGGAAGGAGCGTCTGCCGAGTACAAGCGCCGTGAGATGTGCAGCCTGTGGTCAAGCACAGATCCCCAGTGCTGTTGTGCCTGTGCATAGGGTGCACGGGGACAGTGAAAAGCAGCAAGAGCTTTCAGGGCTGGCACCTTCCTTGTGGGACAAGGAGCCGGACGTTTGCCTTTTCGGAAAGAGGCTCTGCTGAGAACGAACACCGTGAGGTGTACCGTTCCTGGGCAAGCACAGATCCCCAGTGCTGTTGTGCCTGTGGATAGGGTGCCCGGGGACAGTGAAGAGCAGCAAGAGCTTTCAGGGCTGGCACCTTCCTTGTGGGACAAGGAGCCGGACGTTTGCCTTTTCGGAAGGAGCGTCTGCCGAGTACAAGCGCCGTGAGATGTGCAGCCTGTGGGCAAGCACAGATCCCCAGTGCTGTTGTGCCTGTGGATAGGGTGCACGGGGACAGTGAAGAGCAGCAAGAGCTTTCAGGGCTGGCACCTTCCTTGTGGGACAAGGAGCCGGACGTTTGCCTTTTCGGTAAGAGGCTCTGCTGAGAACGAACACCGTGAGGTGTACCGTTCCTGGGCAAGTACAGATCCCCAGTGCTGTTTTGCCTGTGGATAGGGTGCCCGGGGACAGTGAAGAGCAGCAAGAGCTTTCAGGGCTGGCACCTTCCTTGTGGGACAAGGAGCCGGACGTTTGCCTTTTCGGTAAGAGGCTCTGCTGAGAACGAACACCGTGAGGTGTACCGTTCCTGTCTAAGTACAGATCCCCAGTGCTGTTGTGCCTGTGGATAGGGTGCCCGGGGACAGTGAAGAGCAGCAAGAGCTTTCAGGGCTGGCACCTTCCTTGTGGGACAAGGAGCCGGACGTTTGCCTTTTCGGTAAGAGGCTCTGCTGAGAACGAACACCGTGAGGTGTATCGTTCCTGGGCAAGCACAGATCCCCAGTGCTGTTGTGCCTGTGCATAGGCTGCACGGGGACAGTGAAGAGCAGCAAGAGCTTTCTGGGCTGGCACCTTCCTTGTGGGACAAGGAGCCGGACGTTTGCCTTTTCGAAAGGAGCGTCTGCCGAGTACAAGCGCCGTGAGATGTGCAGCCTGTGGGCAAGCACAGATCCCCAGTGCTGTTGTGCCTGTGCATAGGCTGCACGGGAACAGTGAAGAGCAGCAAGAGCTTTCAGGGCTGGCACCTTCCTTGTGGGACAAGGAGCCGGACGTTTGCCTTTTCGGTAAGAGGCTCTGCTGAGAACGAACACCGTGAGGTGTACCGTTCCTGTCTAAGTACAGATCCCCAGTGCTGTTATGCCTGTGGATAGGGTGCACGGGGACAGTGAAGAGCAGCAAGAGCTTTCAGGGCTGGCGCCTTCCTTGTGGGAGAAGGAGCAGGACGTTTGCCTTTTCGGAAGGAGCGTCTGCCGAGTACAAGCGCCGTGAGATGTGCAGCCTGTGGGCAAGCACAGATCCCCAGTGCTGTTGTGCCTGTGGATAGGGTGCACGGGGACAGTGAAGAGCAGCAAGAGCTTTCAGGGCTGGCACCTTCCTTGTGGGACAAGGAGCCGGACGTTTGCCTTTTCGGTAAGAGGCTCTGCTGAGAACGAACACCGTGAGGTGTACCGTTCCTGGGCAAGCACAGATCCCCAGTGCTGTTGTGCCTGTGCATAGGCTGCACGGGGACAGTGAAGAGCAGCAAGAGCTTTCTGGGCTGGCACCTTCCTTGTGGGACAAGGAGCCGGACGTTTGCCTTTTCGGTAAGAGGCTCTGCTGAGAACGAACACCGTGAGGTGTACCGTTCCTGTCTAAGCACAGATCCCCAGTGCTGTTGTGCCTGTGGATAGGGTGCACGGGGACAGTGAAGAGCAGCAAGAGCTTTCTGGGCTGGCACCTTCCTTGTGGGACAAGGAGCCGGACGTTTGCCTTTTCGGTAAGAGGCTCTGCTGAGAACGAACACCGTGAGGTGTATCGTTCCTGGGCAAGCACAGATCCCCAGTGCTGTTGTGCCTGTGCATAGGCTGCACGGGGACAGTGAAGAGCAGCAAGAGCTTTCTGGGCTGGCACCTTCCTTGTGGGACAAGGAGCCGGACGTTTGCCTTTTCGGTAAGAGGCTCTGCTGAGAACGAACACCGTGAGGTGTACCGTTCCTGGGCAAGCACAGATCCCCAGTGCTGTTGTGCCTGTGCATAGGCTGCACGGGGACAGTGAAGAGCAGCAAGAGCTTTCTGGGCTGGCACCTTCCTTGTGGGACAAGGAGCCGGACGTTTGCCTTTTCGGTAAGAGGCTCTGATGAGAACGAACACCGTGAGGTGTACCGTTCCTGTCTAAGTACAGATTCCCAAAGCTGTTGTGCCTGTGGATAGGGTGCACGGGGACAGTGAAGAGCAGCAAGAGCTTTCTGGGCTGGCACCTTCCTTGTGGGACAAGGAGCCGGACGTTTGCCTTTTCGGTAAGAGGCTCTGCTGAGAACGAACACCGTGAGGTGTACCGTTCCTGGGCAAGCACAGATCCCCAGTGCTGTTGTGCCTGTGCATAGGCTGCACGGGGACAGTGAAGAGCAGCAAGAGCTTTCTGGGCTGGCACCTTCCTTGTGGGACAAGGAGCCGGACGTTTGCCTTTTCGGTAAGAGGCTCTGCTGAGAACGAACACCGTGAGGTGTACCGTTCCTGGGCAAGCACAGATCCCCAGTGCTGTTGTGCCTGTGGATAGGGTGCACGGGGACAGTGAAGAGCAGCAAGAGCTTTCTGGGCTGGCACCTTCCTTGTGGGACAAGGAGCCGGACGTTTGCCTTTTCGGTAAGAGGCTCTGATGAGAACGAACACCGTGAGGTGTACCGTTCCTGTCTAAGTACAGATTCCCAAAGCTGTTGTGCCTGTGGATAGGGTGCACGGGGACAGTGAAGAGCAGCAAGAGCTTTCTGGGCTGGCACCTTCCTTGTGGGACAAGGAGCCGGACGTTTGCCTTTTCGGTAAGAGGCTCTGCTGAGAACGAACACCGTGAGGTGTACCGTTCCTGTCTAAGTACAGATTCCCAAAGCTGTTGTGCCTGTGGATAGGGTGCACGGGGACAGTGAAGAGCAGCAAGAGCTTTCAGGGCTGGCACCTTCCTTGTGGGACAAGGAGCCGGACGTTTGCCTTTTCGGTAAGAGGCTCTGCTGAGAACGAACACCGTGAGGTGTACCGTTCCTGTCTAAGTACAGATTCCCAAAGCTGTTGTGCCTGTGTATAGGGTGCACGGGGACAGTGAAGAGCAGCAAGAGCTTTCAGGGCTGGCACCTTCCTTGTGGGACAAGGAGCCGGACGTTTGCCTTTTCGGAAGGAGCGTCTGCCGAGTACAAGCGCCGTGAGATGTGCAGCCTGTGGGCAAGCACAGATCCCCAGTGCTGTTGTGCCTGTGGATAGGGTGCACGGGGACAGTGAAGAGCAGCAAGAGCTTTCAGGGCTGGCACCTTCCTTGTGGGACAAGGAGCCGGACGTTTGCCTTTTCGGTAAGAGGCTCTGCTGAGAACGAACACCGTGAGGTGTACCGTTCCTGTCTAAGCACAGATCCCCAGTGCTGTTGTGCCTGTGGATAGGGTGCCCGGGGACAGTGAAGAGCAGCAAGAGCTTTCAGGGCTGGCACCTTCCTTGTGGGACAAGGAGCCGGACGTTTGCCTTTTCGAAAGGAGCGTCTGCCGAGTACAAGCGCCGTGAGATGTGCAGCCTGTGGGCAAGCACAGATCCCCAGTGCTGTTGTGCCTGTGCATAGGCTGCACGGGGACAGTGAAGAGCAGCAAGAGCTTTCAGGGCTGGCACCTTCCTTGTGGGACAAGGAGCCGGACGTTTGCCTTTTCGGTAAGAGGCTCTGCTGAGAACGAACACCGTGAGGTGTACCGTTCCTGGGCAAGCACAGATCCCCAGTGCTGTTGTGCCTGTGGATAGGGTGCACGGGGACAGTGAAGAGCAGCAAGAGCTTTCTGGGCTGGCACCTTCCTTGTGGGACAAGGAGCCGGACGTTTGCCTTTTCGGTAAGAGGCTCTGCTGAGAACGAACACCGTGAGGTGTACCGTTCCTGTCTAAGCACAGATCCCCAGTGCTGTTGTGCCTGTGGATAGGGTGCACGGGGACAGTGAAGAGCAGCAAGAGCTTTCTGGGCTGGCACCTTCCTTGTGGGACAAGGAGCCGGACGTTTGCCTTTTCGGTAAGAGGCTCTGCTGAGAACGAACACCGTGAGGTGTATCGTTCCTGGGCAAGCACAGATCCCCAGTGCTGTTGTGCCTGTGCATAGGCTGCACGGGGACAGTGAAGAGCAGCAAGAGCTTTCTGGGCTGGCACCTTCCTTGTGGGACAAGGAGCCGGACGTTTGCCTTTTCGGTAAGAGGCTCTGCTGAGAACGAACACCGTGAGGTGTACCGTTCCTGGGCAAGCACAGATCCCCAGTGCTGTTGTGCCTGTGGATAGGGTGCACGGGGACAGTGAAGAGCAGCAAGAGCTTTCTGGGCTGGCACCTTCCTTGTGGGACAAGGAGCCGGACGTTTGCCTTTTCGGTAAGAGGCTCTGATGAGAACGAACACCGTGAGGTGTACCGTTCCTGTCTAAGTACAGATTCCCAAAGCTGTTGTGCCTGTGGATAGGGTGCACGGGGACAGTGAAGAGCAGCAAGAGCTTTCTGGGCTGGCACCTTCCTTGTGGGACAAGGAGCCGGACGTTTGCCTTTTCGGTAAGAGGCTCTGCTGAGAACGAACACCGTGAGGTGTACCGTTCCTGGGCAAGCACAGATCCCCAGTGCTGTTGTGCCTGTGCATAGGCTGCACGGGGACAGTGAAGAGCAGCAAGAGCTTTCTGGGCTGGCACCTTCCTTGTGGGACAAGGAGCCGGACGTTTGCCTTTTCGGTAAGAGGCTCTGCTGAGAACGAACACCGTGAGGTGTACCGTTCCTGGGCAAGCACAGATCCCCAGTGCTGTTGTGCCTGTGGATAGGGTGCACGGGGACAGTGAAGAGCAGCAAGAGCTTTCTGGGCTGGCACCTTCCTTGTGGGACAAGGAGCCGGACGTTTGCCTTTTCGGTAAGAGGCTCTGATGAGAACGAACACCGTGAGGTGTACCGTTCCTGTCTAAGTACAGATTCCCAAAGCTGTTGTGCCTGTGGATAGGGTGCACGGGGACAGTGAAGAGCAGCAAGAGCTTTCTGGGCTGGCACCTTCCTTGTGGGACAAGGAGCCGGACGTTTGCCTTTTCGGTAAGAGGCTCTGCTGAGAACGAACACCGTGAGGTGTACCGTTCCTGTCTAAGTACAGATTCCCAAAGCTGTTGTGCCTGTGGATAGGGTGCACGGGGACAGTGAAGAGCAGCAAGAGCTTTCAGGGCTGGCACCTTCCTTGTGGGACAAGGAGCCGGACGTTTGCCTTTTCGGTAAGAGGCTCTGCTGAGAACGAACACCGTGAGGTGTACCGTTCCTGTCTAAGTACAGATTCCCAAAGCTGTTGTGCCTGTGGATAGGGTGCACGGGGACAGTGAAGAGCAGCAAGAGCTTTCAGGGCTGGCACCTTCCTTGTGGGACAAGGAGCCGGACGTTTGCCTTTTCGGAAGGAGCGTCTGCCGAGTACAAGCGCCGTGAGATGTGCAGCCTGTGGGCAAGCACAGATCCCCAGTGCTGTTGTGCCTGTGGATAGGGTGCACGGGGACAGTGAAGAGCAGCAAGAGCTTTCAGGGCTGGCACCTTCCTTGTGGGACAAGGAGCCGGACGTTTGCCTTTTCGGTAAGAGGCTCTGCTGAGAACGAACACCGTGAGGTGTACCGTTCCTGTCTAAGCACAGATCCCCAGTGCTGTTGTGCCTGTGGATAGGGTGCCCGGGGACAGTGAAGAGCAGCAAGAGCTTTCAGGGCTGGCACCTTCCTTGTGGGACAAGGAGCCGGACGTTTGCCTTTTCGAAAGGAGCGTCTGCCGAGTACAAGCGCCGTGAGATGTGCAGCCTGTGGGCAAGCACAGATCCCCAGTGCTGTTGTGCCTGTGCATAGGCTGCACGGGGACAGTGAAGAGCAGCAAGAGCTTTCAGGGCTGGCACCTTCCTTGTGGGACAAGGAGCCGGACGTTTGCCTTTTCGGTAAGAGGCTCTGCTGAGAACGAACACCGTGAGGTGTACCGTTCCTGGGCAAGCACAGATCCCCAGTGCTGTTGTGCCTGTGGATAGGGTGCACGGGGACAGTGAAGAGCAGCAAGAGCTTTCAGGGCTGGCACCTTCCTTGTGGGAGAAGGAGCCGGACGTTTGCCTTTTCGAAAGGAGCGTCTGCCGAGTACAAGCGCCGTGAGATGTGCAGCCTGTGGGCAAGCACAGATCCCCAGTGCTGTTGTGCCTGTGCATAGGCTGCACGGGAACAGTGAAGAGCAGCAAGAGCTTTCAGGGCTGGCACCTTCCTTGTGGGAGAAGGAGCCGGACGTTTGCCTTTTCGGTAAGAGGCTCTGCTGAGAACGAACACCGTGAGGTGTACCGTTCCTGTCTAAGTACAGATTCCCAAAGCTGTTGTGCCTGTGGATAGGGTGCACGGGGACAGTGAAGAGCAGCAAGAGCTTTCAGGGCTGGCACCTTCCTTGTGGGACAAGGAGCCGGACGTTTGCCTTTTCGGTAAGAGGCTCTGCTGAGAACGAACACCGTGAGGTGTACCGTTCCTGTCTAAGTACAGATTCCCAAAGCTGTTGTGCCTGTGTATAGGGTGCACGGGGACAGTGAAGAGCAGCAAGAGCTTTCAGGGCTGGCACCTTCCTTGTGGGACAAGGAGCCGGACGTTTGCCTTTTCGGAAGGAGCGTCTGCCGAGTACAAGCGCCGTGAGATGTGCAGCCTGTGGGCAAGCACAGATCCCCAGTGCTGTTGTGCCTGTGGATAGGGTGCACGGGGACAGTGAAGAGCAGCAAGAGCTTTCAGGGCTGGCACCTTCCTTGTGGGACAAGGAGCCGGACGTTTGCCTTTTCGGTAAGAGGCTCTGCTGAGAACGAACACCGTGAGGTGTACCGTTCCTGTCTAAGCACAGATCCCCAGTGCTGTTGTGCCTGTGGATAGGGTGCCCGGGGACAGTGAAGAGCAGCAAGAGCTTTCAGGGCTGGCACCTTCCTTGTGGGACAAGGAGCCGGACGTTTGCCTTTTCGAAAGGAGCGTCTGCCGAGTACAAGCGCCGTGAGATGTGCAGCCTGTGGGCAAGCACAGATCCCCAGTGCTGTTGTGCCTGTGCATAGGCTGCACGGGGACAGTGAAGAGCAGCAAGAGCTTTCAGGGCTGGCACCTTCCTTGTGGGACAAGGAGCCGGACGTTTGCCTTTTCGGTAAGAGGCTCTGCTGAGAACGAACACCGTGAGGTGTACCGTTCCTGGGCAAGCACAGATCCCCAGTGCTGTTGTGCCTGTGGATAGGGTGCACGGGGACAGTGAAGAGCAGCAAGAGCTTTCTGGGCTGGCACCTTCCTTGTGGGACAAGGAGCCGGACGTTTGCCTTTTCGGTAAGAGGCTCTGCTGAGAACGAACACCGTGAGGTGTACCGTTCCTGTCTAAGCACAGATCCCCAGTGCTGTTGTGCCTGTGGATAGGGTGCACGGGGACAGTGAAGAGCAGCAAGAGCTTTCTGGGCTGGCACCTTCCTTGTGGGACAAGGAGCCGGACGTTTGCCTTTTCGGTAAGAGGCTCTGCTGAGAACGAACACCGTGAGGTGTATCGTTCCTGGGCAAGCACAGATCCCCAGTGCTGTTGTGCCTGTGCATAGGCTGCACGGGGACAGTGAAGAGCAGCAAGAGCTTTCTGGGCTGGCACCTTCCTTGTGGGACAAGGAGCCGGACGTTTGCCTTTTCGGTAAGAGGCTCTGCTGAGAACGAACACCGTGAGGTGTACCGTTCCTGGGCAAGCACAGATCCCCAGTGCTGTTGTGCCTGTGGATAGGGTGCACGGGGACAGTGAAGAGCAGCAAGAGCTTTCTGGGCTGGCACCTTCCTTGTGGGACAAGGAGCCGGACGTTTGCCTTTTCGGTAAGAGGCTCTGATGAGAACGAACACCGTGAGGTGTACCGTTCCTGTCTAAGTACAGATTCCCAAAGCTGTTGTGCCTGTGGATAGGGTGCACGGGGACAGTGAAGAGCAGCAAGAGCTTTCTGGGCTGGCACCTTCCTTGTGGGACAAGGAGCCGGACGTTTGCCTTTTCGGTAAGAGGCTCTGCTGAGAACGAACACCGTGAGGTGTACCGTTCCTGGGCAAGCACAGATCCCCAGTGCTGTTGTGCCTGTGCATAGGCTGCACGGGGACAGTGAAGAGCAGCAAGAGCTTTCTGGGCTGGCACCTTCCTTGTGGGACAAGGAGCCGGACGTTTGCCTTTTCGGTAAGAGGCTCTGCTGAGAACGAACACCGTGAGGTGTACCGTTCCTGGGCAAGCACAGATCCCCAGTGCTGTTGTGCCTGTGGATAGGGTGCACGGGGACAGTGAAGAGCAGCAAGAGCTTTCTGGGCTGGCACCTTCCTTGTGGGACAAGGAGCCGGACGTTTGCCTTTTCGGTAAGAGGCTCTGATGAGAACGAACACCGTGAGGTGTACCGTTCCTGTCTAAGTACAGATTCCCAAAGCTGTTGTGCCTGTGGATAGGGTGCACGGGGACAGTGAAGAGCAGCAAGAGCTTTCTGGGCTGGCACCTTCCTTGTGGGACAAGGAGCCGGACGTTTGCCTTTTCGGTAAGAGGCTCTGCTGAGAACGAACACCGTGAGGTGTACCGTTCCTGTCTAAGTACAGATTCCCAAAGCTGTTGTGCCTGTGGATAGGGTGCACGGGGACAGTGAAGAGCAGCAAGAGCTTTCAGGGCTGGCACCTTCCTTGTGGGACAAGGAGCCGGACGTTTGCCTTTTCGGTAAGAGGCTCTGCTGAGAACGAACACCGTGAGGTGTACCGTTCCTGTCTAAGTACAGATTCCCAAAGCTGTTGTGCCTGTGGATAGGGTGCACGGGGACAGTGAAGAGCAGCAAGAGCTTTCAGGGCTGGCACCTTCCTTGTGGGACAAGGAGCCGGACGTTTGCCTTTTCGGAAGGAGCGTCTGCCGAGTACAAGCGCCGTGAGATGTGCAGCCTGTGGGCAAGCACAGATCCCCAGTGCTGTTGTGCCTGTGGATAGGGTGCACGGGGACAGTGAAGAGCAGCAAGAGCTTTCAGGGCTGGCACCTTCCTTGTGGGACAAGGAGCCGGACGTTTGCCTTTTCGGTAAGAGGCTCTGCTGAGAACGAACACCGTGAGGTGTACCGTTCCTGTCTAAGCACAGATCCCCAGTGCTGTTGTGCCTGTGGATAGGGTGCCCGGGGACAGTGAAGAGCAGCAAGAGCTTTCAGGGCTGGCACCTTCCTTGTGGGACAAGGAGCCGGACGTTTGCCTTTTCGAAAGGAGCGTCTGCCGAGTACAAGCGCCGTGAGATGTGCAGCCTGTGGGCAAGCACAGATCCCCAGTGCTGTTGTGCCTGTGCATAGGCTGCACGGGGACAGTGAAGAGCAGCAAGAGCTTTCAGGGCTGGCACCTTCCTTGTGGGACAAGGAGCCGGACGTTTGCCTTTTCGGTAAGAGGCTCTGCTGAGAACGAACACCGTGAGGTGTACCGTTCCTGGGCAAGCACAGATCCCCAGTGCTGTTGTGCCTGTGGATAGGGTGCACGGGGACAGTGAAGAGCAGCAAGAGCTTTCAGGGCTGGCACCTTCCTTGTGGGAGAAGGAGCCGGACGTTTGCCTTTTCGAAAGGAGCGTCTGCCGAGTACAAGCGCCGTGAGATGTGCAGCCTGTGGGCAAGCACAGATCCCCAGTGCTGTTGTGCCTGTGCATAGGCTGCACGGGAACAGTGAAGAGCAGCAAGAGCTTTCAGGGCTGGCACCTTCCTTGTGGGAGAAGGAGCCGGACGTTTGCCTTTTCGGTAAGAGGCTCTGCTGAGAACGAACACCGTGAGGTGTACCGTTCCTGTCTAAGTACAGATTCCCAAAGCTGTTGTGCCTGTGGATAGGCTGCACGGGGACAGTGAAGAGCAGCAAGAGCTTTCAGGGCTGGCACCTTCCTTGTGGGACAAGGAGCCGGACGTTTGCCTTTTCGGTAAGAGGCTCTGCTGAGAACGAACACCGTGAGTTGTATCGTTCCTGGGCAAGCACAGATCCCCAGTGCTGTTGTGCCTGTGGATAGGGTGCACGGGGACAGTGAAGAGCAGCAAGAGCTTTCACGGCTGGCACCTTCCTTGTGGGACAAGGAGCCGGACGTTTGCCTTTTCGGAAGGAGCGTCTGCCGAGTACAAGCGCCGTGAGATGTGCAGCCTGTGGGCAAGCACAGATCCCCAGTGCTGTTGTGCCTGTGCATAGGCTGCACGGGGACAGTGAAGAGCAGCAAGAGCTTTCAGGGCTGGCACCTTCCTTGTGGGACAAGGAGCCGGACGTTTGCCTTTTCGGTAAGAGGCTCTGCTGAGAACGAACACCGTGAGGTGTACCGTTCCTGTCTAAGTACAGATTCCCAAAGCTGTTGTGCCTGTGGATAGGGTGCACGGGGACAGTGAAGAGCAGCAAGAGCTTTCAGGGCTGGCACCTTCCTTGTGGGACAAGGAGCCGGACGTTTGCCTTTTCGGAAAGAGGCTCTGCTGAGAACGAACACCGTGAGGTGTACCGTTCCTGTCTAAGTACAGATTCCCAAAGCTGTTGTGCCTGTTGATAGGGTGCACGGGGACAGTGAAGAGCAGCAAGAGCTTTCAGGGCTGGCACCTTCCTTGTGGGACAAGGAGCCGGACGTTTGCCTTTTCGGTAAGAGGCTCTGCTGAGAACGAACACCGTGAGGTGTATCGTTCCTGGGCAAGCACAGATCCCCAGTGCTGTTGTGCCTGTGCATAGGCTGCACGGGGACAGTGAAGAGCAGCAAGAGCTTTCTGGGCTGGCACCTTCCTTGTGGGACAAGGAGCCGGACGTTTGCCTTTTTGGAAAATTGCAATGCCGAGAACGAACACCGTGAGGTGTACCGTTCCTGTCTAAGCACAGATCCCCAGTGCTGTTGTGCCTGTGGATAGGGTGCACGGGGACAGTGAAAAGCAGCAAGAGCTTTCAGGGCTGGCACCTTCCTTGTGGGACAAGGAGCCGGACGTTAGCCTTTTCGGAAGGAGCGTCTGCCGAGTACAAGCGCCGTGAGATGTGCAGCCTGTGGGCAAGCACAGATCCCCAGTGCTGTTGTGCCTGTGGATAGGGTGCACGGGGACAGTGAAGAGCAGCAAGAGCTTTCAGGGCTGGCACCTTCCTTGTGGGACAAGGAGCCGGACGTTTGCCTTTTCGGAAAGAGGCTCTGCTGAGAACGAACACCGTGAGGTGTACCGTTCCTGTCTAAGCACAGATCCCCAGTGCTGTTGTGCCTGTGGATAGGGTGCCCGGGGACAGTGAAGAGCAGCAAGAGCTTTCAGGGCTGGCACCTTCCTTGTGGGACAAGGAGCCGGACGTTTGCCTTTTCGGTAAGAGGCTCTGCTGAGAACGAACACCGTGAGGTGTACCGTTCCTGGGCAAGCACAGATCCCCAGTGCTGTTGTGCCTGTGGATAGGGTGCACGGGGACAGTGAAGAGCAGCAAGAGCTTTCAGGGCTGGCACCTTCCTTGTGGGACAAGGAGCCGGACGTTTGCCTTTTCGGTAAGAGGCTCTGCTGAGAACGAACACCGTGAGGTGTACCGTTCCTGTCTAAGTACAGATTCCCAAAGCTGTTGTGCCTGTGGATAGGGTGCACGGGGACAGTGAAGAGCAGCAAGAGCTTTCTGGGCTGGCACCTTCCTTGTGGGACAAGGAGCCGGACGTTTGCCTTTTCGGTAAGAGGCTCTGCTGAGAACGAACACCGTGAGGTGTATCGTTCCTGGGCAAGCACAGATCCCCAGTGCTGTTGTGCCTGTGCATAGGCTGCACGGGGACAGTGAAGAGCAGCAAGAGCTTTCTGGGCTGGCACCTTCCTTGTGGGACAAGGAGCCGGACGTTTGCCTTTTCGGTAAGAGGCTCTGCTGAGAACGAACACCGTGAGGTGTACCGTTCCTGGGCAAGCACAGATCCCCAGTGCTGTTGTGCCTGTGGATAGGGTGCACGGGGACAGTGAAGAGCAGCAAGAGCTTTCTGGGCTGGCACCTTCCTTGTGGGACAAGGAGCCGGACGTTTGCCTTTTCGGTAAGAGGCTCTGATGAGAACGAACACCGTGAGGTGTACCGTTCCTGTCTAAGTACAGATTCCCAGTGCTGTTGTGCCTGTGGATAGGGTGCACGGGGACAGTGAAGAGCAGCAAGAGCTTTCTGGGCTGGCACCTTCCTTGTGGGACAAGGAGCCGGACGTTTGCCTTTTCGGTAAGAGGCTCTGCTGAGAACGAACACCGTGAGGTGTACCGTTCCTGGGCAAGCACAGATCCCCAGTGCTGTTGTGCCTGTGCATAGGCTGCACGGGGACAGTGAAGAGCAGCAAGAGCTTTCTGGGCTGGCACCTTCCTTGTGGGACAAGGAGCCGGACGTTTGCCTTTTCGGTAAGAGGCTCTGCTGAGAACGAACACCGTGAGGTGTACCGTTCCTGGGCAAGCACAGATCCCCAGTGCTGTTGTGCCTGTGGATAGGGTGCACGGGGACAGTGAAGAGCAGCAAGAGCTTTCTGGGCTGGCACCTTCCTTGTGGGACAAGGAGCCGGACGTTTGCCTTTTCGGTAAGAGGCTCTGATGAGAACGAACACCGTGAGGTGTACCGTTCCTGTCTAAGTACAGATCCCCAGTGCTGTTGTGCCTGTGGATAGGGTGCACGGGGACAGTGAAGAGCAGCAAGAGCTTTCAGGGCTGGCACCTTCCTTGTGGGACAAGGAGCCGGACGTTTGCCTTTTCGGTAAGAGGCTCTGCTGAGAACGAACACCGTGAGGTGTACCGTTCCTGTCTAAGCACAGATCCCCAGTGCTGTTGTGCCTGTGGATAGGGTGCACGGGGACAGTGAAGAGCAGCAAGAGCTTTCAGGGCTGGCACCTTCCTTGTGGGACAAGGAGCCGGACGTTTGCCTTTTCGGTAAGAGGCTCTGCTGAGAACGAACACCGTGAGGTGTACCGTTCCTGTCTAAGTACAGATTCCCAAAGCTGTTGTGCCTGTGGATAGGGTGCACGGGGACAGTGAAGAGCAGCAAGAGCTTTCAGGGCTGGCACCTTCCTTGTGGGACAAGGAGCCGGACGTTTGCCTTTTCGGAAGGAGCGTCTGCCGAGTACAAGCGCCGTGAGATGTGCAGCCTGTGGGCAAGCACAGATCCCCAGTGCTGTTGTGCCTGTGGATAGGGTGCACGGGGACAGTGAAGAGCAGCAAGAGCTTTCAGGGCTGGCACCTTCCTTGTGGGACAAGGAGCCGGACGTTTGCCTTTTCGGTAAGAGGCTCTGCTGAGAACGAACACCGTGAGGTGTACCGTTCCTGTCTAAGCACAGATCCCCAGTGCTGTTGTGCTTGTGGATAGGGTGCCCGGGGACAGTGAAGAGCAGCAAGAGCTTTCAGGGCTGGCACCTTCCTTGTGGGACAAGGAGCCGGACGTTTGCCTTTTCGAAAGGAGCGTCTGCCGAGTACAAGCGCCGTGAGATGTGCAGCCTGTGGGCAAGCACAGATCCCCAGTGCTGTTGTGCCTGTGCATAGGCTGCACGGGGACAGTGAAGAGCAGCAAGAGCTTTCAGGGCTGGCACCTTCCTTGTGGGAGAAGGAGCCGGACGTTTGCCTTTTCGGTAAGAGGCTCTGCTGAGAACGAACACCGTGAGGTGTACCGTTCCTGGGCAAGCACAGATCCCCAGTGCTGTTGTGCCTGTGGATAGGGTGCACGGGGACAGTGAAGAGCAGCAAGAGCTTTCAGGGCTGGCACCTTCCTTGTGGGAGAAGGAGCCGGACGTTTGCCTTTTCGAAAGGAGCGTCTGCCGAGTACAAGCGCCGTGAGATGTGCAGCCTGTGGGCAAGCACAGATCCCCAGTGCTGTTGTGCCTGTGCATAGGCTGCACGGGAACAGTGAAGAGCAGCAAGAGCTTTCAGGGCTGGCACCTTCCTTGTGGGACAAGGAGCCGGACGTTTGCCTTTTCGGTAAGAGGCTCTGCTGAGAACGAACACCGTGAGGTGTACCGTTCCTGTCTAAGTACAGATTCCCAAAGCTGTTGTGCCTGTGGATAGGGTGCACGGGGACAGTGAAGAGCAGCAAGAGCTTTCAGGGCTGGCACCTTCCTTGTGGGACAAGGAGCCGGACGTTTGCCTTTTCGGTAAGAGGCTCTGCTGAGAACGAACACCGTGAGGTGTATCGTTCCTGGGCAAGCACAGATCCCCAGTGCTGTTGTGCCTGTGGATAGGGTGCACGGGGACAGTGAAGAGCAGCAAGAGCTTTCACGGCTGGCACCTTCCTTGTGGGACAAGGAGCCGGACGTTTGCCTTTTCGGAAGGAGCGTCTGCCGAGTACAAGCGCCGTGAGATGTGCAGCCTGTGGGCAAGCACAGATCCCCAGTGCTGTTGTGCCTGTGCATAGGCTGCACGGGGACAGTGAAGAGCAGCAAGAGCTTTCAGGGCTGGCACCTTCCTTGTGGGACAAGGAGCCGGACGTTTGCCTTTTCGGTAAGAGGCTCTGCTGAGAACGAACACCGTGAGGTGTACCGTTCCTGTCTAAGTACAGATTCCCAAAGCTGTTGTGCCTGTGGATAGGGTGCACGGGGACAGTGAAGAGCAGCAAGAGCTTTCAGGGCTGGCACCTTCCTTGTGGGACAAGGAGCCGGACGTTTGCCTTTTCGGAAAGAGGCTCTGCTGAGAACGAACACCGTGAGGTGTACCGTTCCTGTCTAAGCACAGATCCCCAGTGCTGTTGTGCCTGTGGATAGGGTGCCCGGGGACAGTGAAGAGCAGCAAGAGCTTTCAGGGCTGGCACCTTCCTTGTGGGACGAGCCGGACGTTTGCCTTTTCGGTAAGAGGCTCTGCTGAGAACGAACACCGTGAGGTGTACCGTTCCTGTCTAAGTACAGATTCCCAAAGCTGTTGTGCCTGTGGATAGGGTGCACGGGGACAGTGAAGAGCAGCAAGAGCTTTCTGGGCTGGCACCTTCCTTGTGGGACAAGGAGCCGGACGTTTGCCTTTTCGGTAAGAGGCTCTGCTGAGAACGAACACCGTGAGGTGTATCGTTCCTGGGCAAGCACAGATCCCCAGTGCTGTTGTGCCTGTGCATAGGCTGCACGGGGACAGTGAAGAGCAGCAAGAGCTTTCTGGGCTGGCACCTTCCTTGTGGGACAAGGAGCCGGACGTTTGCCTTTTCGAAAGGAGCGTCTGCCGAGTACAAGCGCCGTGAGATGTGCAGCCTGTGGGCAAGCACAGATCCCCAGTGCTGTTGTGCCTGTGCATAGGCTGCACGGGAACAGTGAAGAGCAGCAAGAGCTTTCAGGGCTGGCACCTTCCTTGTGGGACAAGGAGCCGGACGTTTGCCTTTTCGGTAAGAGGCTCTGCTGAGAACGAACACCGTGAGGTGTACCGTTCCTGTCTAAGTACAGATCCCCAGTGCTGTTATGCCTGTGGATAGGGTGCACGGGGACAGTGAAGAGCAGCAAGAGCTTTCAGGGCTGGCACCTTCCTTGTGGGAGAAGGAGCAGGAAGTTTGCCTTTTCGGAAGGAGCGTCTGCCGAGTACAAGCGCCGTGAGATGTGCAGCCTGTGGGCAAGCACAGATCCCCAGTGCTGTTGTGCCTGTGCATAGGCTGCACGGGGACAGTGAAGAGCAGCAAGAGCTTTCAGGGCTGGCACCTTCCTTGTGGGACAAGGAGCCGGACGTTTGCCTTTTCGGTAAGAGGCTCTGCTGAGAACGAACACCGTGAGGTGTACCGTTCCTGGGCAAGCACAGATCCCCAGTGCTGTTGTGCCTGTGGATAGGGTGCACGGGGACAGTGAAGAGCAGCAAGAGCTTTCTGGGCTGGCACCTTCCTTGTGGGACAAGGAGCCGGACGTTTGCCTTTTCGGTAAGAGGCTCTGATGAGAACGAACACCGTGAGGTGTACCGTTCCTGTCTAAGTACAGATTCCCAAAGCTGTTGTGCCTGTGGATAGGGTGCACGGGGACAGTGAAGAGCAGCAAGAGCTTTCTGGGCTGGCACCTTCCTTGTGGGACAAGGAGCCGGACGTTTGCCTTTTCGGTAAGAGGCTCTGCTGAGAACGAACACCGTGAGGTGTATCGTTCCTGGGCAAGCACAGATCCCCAGTGCTGTTGTGCCTGTGCATAGGCTGCACGGGGACAGTGAAGAGCAGCAAGAGCTTTCTGGGCTGGCACCTTCCTTGTGGGACAAGGAGCCGGACGTTTGCCTTTTCGGTAAGAGGCTCTGCTGAGAACGAACACCGTGAGGTGTACCGTTCCTGGGCAAGCACAGATCCCCAGTGCTGTTGTGCCTGTGGATAGGGTGCACGGGGACAGTGAAGAGCAGCAAGAGCTTTCTGGGCTGGCACCTTCCTTGTGGGACAAGGAGCCGGACGTTTGCCTTTTCGGTAAGAGGCTCTGATGAGAACGAACACCGTGAGGTGTACCGTTCCTGTCTAAGTACAGATTCCCAAAGCTGTTGTGCCTGTGGATAGGGTGCACGGGGACAGTGAAGAGCAGCAAGAGCTTTCAGGGCTGGCACCTTCCTTGTGGGACAAGGAGCCGGACGTTTGCCTTTTCGGTAAGAGGCTCTGCTGAGAACGAACACCGTGAGGTGTATCGTTCCTGGGCAAGCACAGATCCCCAGTGCTGTTGTGCCTGTGCATAGGCTGCACGGGGACAGTGAAGAGCAGCAAGAGCTTTCTGGGCTGGCACCTTCCTTGTGGGACAAGGAGCCGGACGTTTGCCTTTTCGAAAGGAGCGTCTGCCGAGTACAAGCGCCGTGAGATGTGCAGCCTGTGGGCAAGCACAGATCCCCAGTGCTGTTGTGCCTGTGCATAGGCTGCACGGGAACAGTGAAGAGCAGCAAGAGCTTTCAGGGCTGGCACCTTCCTTGTGGGACAAGGAGCCGGACGTTTGCCTTTTCGGTAAGAGGCTCTGCTGAGAACGAACACCGTGAGGTGTACCGTTCCTGTCTAAGTACAGATCCCCAGTGCTGTTATGCCTGTGGATAGGGTGCCCGGGGACAGTGAAGAGCAGCAAGAGCTTTCAGGGCTGGCGCCTTCCTTGTGGGAGAAGGAGCAGGACGTTTGCCTTTTCGGAAGGAGCGTCTGCCGAGTACAAGCGCCGTGAGATGTGCAGCCTGTGGGCAAGCACAGATCCCCAGTGCTGTTGTGCCTGTGCATAGGCTGCACGGGGACAGTGAAGAGCAGCAAGAGCTTTCAGGGCTGGCACCTTCCTTGTGGGAGAAGGAGCCAGACGTTTGCCTTTTCGGTAAGAGGCTCTGCTGAGAACGAACACCGTGAGGTGTACCGTTCCTGGGCAAGCACAGATCCCCAGTGCTGTTGTGCCTGTGGATAGGGTGCACGGGGACAGTGAAGAGCAGCAAGAGCTTTCAGCGCTGGCACCTTCCTTGTGGGAGAAGGAGCCGGACGTTTGCCTTTTCGAAAGGAGCGTCTGCCGAGTACAAGCGCCGTGAGATGTGCAGCCTGTGGGCAAGCACAGATCCCCAGTGCTGTTGTGCCTGTGCATAGGCTGCACGGGAACAGTGAAGAGCAGCAAGAGCTTTCAGGGCTGGCACCTTCCTTGTGGGACAAGGAGCCGGACGTTTGCCTTTTCGGTAAGAGGCTCTGCTGAGAACGAACACCGTGAGGTGTATCGTTCCTGGGCAAGCACAGATCCCCAGTGCTGTTGTGCCTGTGCATAGGCTGCACGGGGACAGTGAAGAGCAGCAAGAGCTTTCAGGGCTGGCACCTTCCTTGTGGGACAAGGAGCCGGACGTTTGCCTTTTCGGAAGGAGCGTCTGCCGAGTACAAGCGCCGTGAGATGTGCAGCCTGTGGGCAAGCACAGATCCCCAGTGCTGTTGTGCCTGTGCATAGGGTGCACGGGGACAGTGAAGAGCAGCAAGAGCTTTCAGGGCTGGCACCTTCCTTGTGGGACAAGGAGCCGGACGTTTGCCTTTTCGGTAAGAGGCTCTGCTGAGAACGAACACCGTGAGGTGTACCGTTCCTGGGCAAGCACAGATCCCCAGTGCTGTTGTGCCTGTGGATAGGGTGCCCGGGGACAGTGAAGAGCAGCAAGAGCTTTCAGGGCTGGCACCTTCCTTGTGGGACAAGGAGCCGGACGTTTGCCTTTTCGAAAGGAGCGTCTGCCGAGTACAAGCGCCGTGAGATGTGCAGCCTGTGGGCAAGCACAGATCCCCAGTGCTGTTGTGCCTGTGCATAGGCTGCACGGGGACAGTGAAGAGCAGCAAGAGCTTTCAGGGCTGGCACCTTCCTTGTGGGACAAGGAGCCGGACGTTTGCCTTTTCGGTAAGAGGCTCTGCTGAGAACGAACACCGTGAGGTGTACCGTTCCTGGGCAAGCACAGATCCCCAGTGCTGTTGTGCCTGTGGATAGGGTGCACGGGGACAGTGAAGAGCAGCAAGAGCTTTCTGGGCTGGCACCTTCCTTGTGGGACAAGGAGCCGGACGTTTGCCTTTTCGGTAAGAGGCTCTGCTGAGAACGAACACCGTGAGGTGTACCGTTCCTGTCTAAGCACAGATCCCCAGTGCTGTTGTGCCTGTGGATAGGGTGCACGGGGACAGTGAAGAGCAGCAAGAGCTTTCTGGGCTGGCACCTTCCTTGTGGGACAAGGAGCCGGACGTTTGCCTTTTCGGTAAGAGGCTCTGCTGAGAACGAACACCGTGAGGTGTATCGTTCCTGGGCAAGCACAGATCCCCAGTGCTGTTGTGCCTGTGCATAGGCTGCACGGGGACAGTGAAGAGCAGCAAGAGCTTTCTGGGCTGGCACCTTCCTTGTGGGACAAGGAGCCGGACGTTTGCCTTTTCGGTAAGAGGCTCTGCTGAGAACGAACACCGTGAGGTGTACCGTTCCTGGGCAAGCACAGATCCCCAGTGCTGTTGTGCCTGTGGATAGGGTGCACGGGGACAGTGAAGAGCAGCAAGAGCTTTCTGGGCTGGCACCTTCCTTGTGGGACAAGGAGCCGGACGTTTGCCTTTTCGGTAAGAGGCTCTGATGAGAACGAACACCGTGAGGTGTACCGTTCCTGTCTAAGTACAGATTCCCAAAGCTGTTGTGCCTGTGGATAGGGTGCACGGGGACAGTGAAGAGCAGCAAGAGCTTTCTGGGCTGGCACCTTCCTTGTGGGACAAGGAGCCGGACGTTTGCCTTTTCGGTAAGAGGCTCTGCTGAGAACGAACACCGTGAGGTGTACCGTTCCTGGGCAAGCACAGATCCCCAGTGCTGTTGTGCCTGTGCATAGGCTGCACGGGGACAGTGAAGAGCAGCAAGAGCTTTCTGGGCTGGCACCTTCCTTGTGGGACAAGGAGCCGGACGTTTGCCTTTTCGGTAAGAGGCTCTGCTGAGAACGAACACCGTGAGGTGTACCGTTCCTGGGCAAGCACAGATCCCCAGTGCTGTTGTGCCTGTGGATAGGGTGCACGGGGACAGTGAAGAGCAGCAAGAGCTTTCTGGGCTGGCACCTTCCTTGTGGGACAAGGAGCCGGACGTTTGCCTTTTCGGTAAGAGGCTCTGATGAGAACGAACACCGTGAGGTGTACCGTTCCTGTCTAAGTACAGATTCCCAAAGCTGTTGTGCCTGTGGATAGGGTGCACGGGGACAGTGAAGAGCAGCAAGAGCTTTCTGGGCTGGCACCTTCCTTGTGGGACAAGGAGCCGGACGTTTGCCTTTTCGGTAAGAGGCTCTGCTGAGAACGAACACCGTGAGGTGTACCGTTCCTGTCTAAGTACAGATTCCCAAAGCTGTTGTGCCTGTGGATAGGGTGCACGGGGACAGTGAAGAGCAGCAAGAGCTTTCAGGGCTGGCACCTTCCTTGTGGGACAAGGAGCCGGACGTTTGCCTTTTCGGTAAGAGGCTCTGCTGAGAACGAACACCGTGAGGTGTACCGTTCCTGTCTAAGTACAGATTCCCAAAGCTGTTGTGCCTGTGTATAGGGTGCACGGGGACAGTGAAGAGCAGCAAGAGCTTTCAGGGCTGGCACCTTCCTTGTGGGACAAGGAGCCGGACGTTTGCCTTTTCGGAAGGAGCGTCTGCCGAGTACAAGCGCCGTGAGATGTGCAGCCTGTGGGCAAGCACAGATCCCCAGTGCTGTTGTGCCTGTGGATAGGGTGCACGGGGACAGTGAAGAGCAGCAAGAGCTTTCAGGGCTGGCACCTTCCTTGTGGGACAAGGAGCCGGACGTTTGCCTTTTCGGTAAGAGGCTCTGCTGAGAACGAACACCGTGAGGTGTACCGTTCCTGTCTAAGCACAGATCCCCAGTGCTGTTGTGCCTGTGGATAGGGTGCCCGGGGACAGTGAAGAGCAGCAAGAGCTTTCAGGGCTGGCACCTTCCTTGTGGGACAAGGAGCCGGACGTTTGCCTTTTCGAAAGGAGCGTCTGCCGAGTACAAGCGCCGTGAGATGTGCAGCCTGTGGGCAAGCACAGATCCCCAGTGCTGTTGTGCCTGTGCATAGGCTGCACGGGGACAGTGAAGAGCAGCAAGAGCTTTCAGGGCTGGCACCTTCCTTGTGGGAGAAGGAGCCGGACGTTTGCCTTTTCGGTAAGAGGCTCTGCTGAGAACGAACACCGTGAGGTGTACCGTTCCTGGGCAAGCACAGATCCCCAGTGCTGTTGTGCCTGTGGATAGGGTGCACGGGGACAGTGAAGAGCAGCAAGAGCTTTCAGGGCTGGCACCTTCCTTGTGGGAGAAGGAGCCGGACGTTTGCCTTTTCGAAAGGAGCGTCTGCCGAGTACAAGCGCCGTGAGATGTGCAGCCTGTGGGCAAGCACAGATCCCCAGTGCTGTTGTGCCTGTGCATAGGCTGCACGGGAACAGTGAAGAGCAGCAAGAGCTTTCAGGGCTGGCACCTTCCTTGTGGGAGAAGGAGCCGGACGTTTGCCTTTTCGGTAAGAGGCTCTGCTGAGAACGAACACCGTGAGGTGTACCGTTCCTGTCTAAGTACAGATTCCCAAAGCTGTTGTGCCTGTGGATAGGGTGCACGGGGACAGTGAAGAGCAGCAAGAGCTTTCAGGGCTGGCACCTTCCTTGTGGGACAAGGAGCCGGACGTTTGCCTTTTCGGTAAGAGGCTCTGCTGAGAACGAACACCGTGAGGTGTATCGTTCCTGGGCAAGCACAGATCCCCAGTGCTGTTGTGCCTGTGGATAGGGTGCCCGGGGACAGTGAAGAGCAGCAAGAGCTTTCACGGCTGGCACCTTCCTTGTGGGACAAGGAGCCGGACGTTTGCCTTTTCGGAAGGAGCGTCTGCCGAGTACAAGCGCCGTGAGATGTGCAGCCTGTGGGCAAGCACAGATCCCCAGTGCTGTTGTGCCTGTGGATAGGGTGCCCGGGGACAGTGAAGAGCAGCAAGAGCTTTCAGGGCTGGCACCTTCCTTGTGGGACAAGGAGCCGGACGTTTGCCTTTTCGGTAAGAGGCTCTGCTGAGAACGAACACCGTGAGGTGTACCGTTCCTGTCTAAGTACAGATTCCCAAAGCTGTTGTGCCTGTGTATAGGGTGCACGGGGACAGTGAAGAGCAGCAAGAGCTTTCAGGGCTGGCACCTTCCTTGTGGGACAAGGAGCCGGACGTTTGCCTTTTCGGAAAGAGGCTCTGCTGAGAACGAACACCGTGAGGTGTACCGTTCCTGTCTAAGTACAGATTCCCAAAGCTGTTGTGCCTGTGGATAGGGTGCACGGGGACAGTGAAGAGCAGCAAGAGCTTTCAGGGCTGGCACCTTCCTTGTGGGACAAGGAGCCGGACGTTTGCCTTTTCGGTAAGAGGCTCTGCTGAGAACGAACACCGTGAGGTGTATCGTTCCTGGGCAAGCACAGATCCCCAGTGCTGTTGTGCCTGTGCATAGGCTGCACGGGGACAGTGAAGAGCAGCAAGAGCTTTCTGGGCTGGCACCTTCCTTGTGGGACAAGGAGCCGGACGTTTGCCTTTTTGGAAAATTGCAATGCCGAGAACGAACACCGTGAGGTGTACCGTTCCTGTCTAAGCACAGATCCCCAGTGCTGTTGTGCCTGTGGATAGGGTGCACGGGGACAGTGAAAAGCAGCAAGAGCTTTCAGGGCTGGCACCTTCCTTGTGGGACAAGGAGCCGGACGTTAGCCTTTTCGGAAGGAGCGTCTGCCGAGTACAAGCGCCGTGAGATGTGCAGCCTGTGGGCAAGCACAGATCCCCAGTGCTGTTGTGCCTGTGGATAGGGTGCACGGGGACAGTGAAGAGCAGCAAGAGCTTTCAGGGCTGGCACCTTCCTTGTGGGACAAGGAGCCGGACGTTTGCCTTTTCGGAAAGAGGCTCTGCTGAGAACGAACACCGTGAGGTGTACCGTTCCTGTCTAAGCACAG